>NC_052353.1:48125203-48259985 GCF_009727055.1 Benincasa hispida
GTTCCTTAAAACAGGGGTGGAGGTTGCGAGAGGTTACTCGGTGTGCCACCGGCAGTCCGTATTTGAGTTGGCTGACTTGTTCGTGAGCGGGAACAAGTGTCGTACAATCGCTAAGAGAAGCTTCTGAAAGAGCGATTGTGACAGTTGGTATCAGAGCCAAGTCGGCTTACAGAGGAAGGTCAGTGATCATGTCGGCGACGAAGAACCTGAACAAGTCCCATGTGGATAGATTGGTAGAGATGGAAGAGCAAATGCTCTACCTGAGAGAGGTCCAGATAATGTCCGTTTCCTAGAGACTCGACTACAAGAAGTTGCTGAGAAAGCCAATGGAATTGATGCGGTAGTAGGCCGCCTAAACGGATTACCTGTCAGAGAATTGATGATGAGGTAGAGACCCTCGAGACCAAAAACAGCACGGTCCGGCAGCTTTGAACGAGGCGATAGCTCATCGGGCTCTATTGCCCACATAGAGGAGCGTGTCGAAGAGCTGGAACGCTCCCAAAAAGCAATACTTCAGATGGTAACCGATTTGTCTGAAGACTTTCGGTCGGCAGATGGTAACCGATTTGACGTCGTTAGAGCCGAGATAGCAGATGTGAGTGCTAGGTTGAATCTCACCATCCGAGCGGTAGGGAACAAGCCCCATCTGGGGGGCAATGGCAGTAAGCAGAATAAAAATCCTAGAACCGAAACCCTTCTGTGGGGTGCGAGAAGCGAAAGCCCTGGAAAATTTTATCGTCGACTTTGAGCAATACTTCAAGGCGACGAACACAGTGAGTGAAGAGTTGAAAGTCACACTAGTAACGATGCATCTAGCTGAAGATGCAAACTGTGGTGGAGATCACGGTTTACAGACATATAGGAAGGACGATGCACTATTGATACTTGGAATAGATTGAAACAAGAACTCCGCTCGCAGTTCTTCCCTGAAAATGTCGAGATCTTTGCTCGACGAAAACTTCGGGAGCTGAAGCAAACAGGTAACATCAAGGACTACGTAAAACAGTTTGCAGGACTCATGTTGGACATACAAGATATGTCCGAAAAAGACAAGGTCTTTTGCTTTGTTGAAGGGCTAAAATCGTGGCGAAATCAAAACTATATGAACAGAGAGTACAGGATCTCCCCTCTGCCTATGCGGCAGCTGAACGGCTATACGACCTTAGCACCGACTCATAAGATGTGAGGAAGCAGTCAACTTCCTCAAATGAGGAAACAGAAACAGCCGTTTCAGTCCTCCCAGACCTGGGGGAGGAGACAAGAACACAGGAGGGGACCATAAATCATCCCAACCGAGATCAAAAAACAACTGGCGGGGGCCGCCGCAACAGCATAACAATTACAATCGCCCCCTGTCTTATTTCATATGTAGAGGGCCACACTGGGCGGGCGAATGCCCAAATCGAACCGCGTTTAATGCTTTTCAGGCCACGTTAGCCTCTACCTCCGAAGACAAGGCTGAATTGGAGGAGACGGTAACCGCACAGCTGCAGAAATTGAGAATCCTAGGATGGGGGCATTGAAATTCTTGTCTGCGCTCCAGAAGAAAATGGGAAAGGCGACGGAGCCACTAGAGAAAGGACTCATGTATGTGGACGCTTGGGTCAACCAAAGATCGGCCAAAAACACTATGGTTGACTCTGAGGCTACCCATAACTTCATGGCTGAAATGGAAGCTCGCCGCCTGAACTTGACTTGGGAAAGAGATGCAGGGAAGATGAAAGCTGTGAATTTCGCAGCCCTACCGATTACGGGATAGCGAAGAGAGCTCCGGTGAAGTTAGGAGACTGGAAGGGCTTCGTTGACTCGTGATTGTCAAGATGGATGATTCGACGTGGTATTGGGGATGGAATTTCTACTTGAACATAAAGTCATACCAATGCCCCTCGCCAAATGTTTAGTCATTACTGGATCTACACCCACCGTAGTCCAAGGCAGTATCAAAGCAGCCAAATGGGGTGAGAATGATCTCAGCCCTCCAATTGAAGAGAGGCCTGGCCCACGACGAACCCACGTTCATGGCCATCCCGATAGAACTAGTTGAGTCCACTGAACAGAAGATCCCCCAAGACGTTCTATTTTTCTTGGAAGAGAATCGGGATGTCATGCCGAAAAGCTTGCCCAAGTCCTTACCCCCACAAAGAGGGATTGACCATGAGATTGAGTTGTTACCAGGGGAAAAGCCGCTGCCAAGAATGCATATCAGATGGCCCGCCAGAATTGGCCGAACTCCAGAAACAATTAGACGAGTTGTTGATGCAGGATTTATCAGACCGGCGAAAGCCCCTTACAGAGCCCCAGTACTGTTCCAGAGAAGAAGGATGGGAGCTCCGGTTGTGCATCGACTATCGGGCCTTGAATAAGCTCACAGTTCGCAACAAATATCCCCTTCCTATCATTACTGACTTATTTGATCAGATTCACTATGCTTAGTATTTCTCAAAGCTGGACCTACGGTCTGGATATTATCAGGTCCGAATTGCTGAAGGAGACGAACCTAAGACGACCTGTGTCACGAGATATGGGCCTTTGAATTCCTCGTGATGCCCTTTGGCCTCACCAATGCTCCAACAACTTTCTCTACCTTAATGAACCAAGTGTTTCATGAATACCTCGAAAAATTCATCGTAGTGTATCTTGATGACATTGTGGTCTATAGTGCCTCGCTGGAGGACCATCGACATCACCTCCAACTAGTCTTCGAAAAGCTGAGGAAAAATCAGTTGTATGTAAAGAGAGAGAAGTGCTCCTTTGCTCAAGAGCGCATAAATTTCCTCGGCCACGTGATTGAGTTGGTCGGATTGGTATGGAAGAGGGCAAGGTGGCCGCGATTAGAGATTGGAGGGTACCATCAACCGTGACCGAACTACGATCCTTCCTCGGACTAGCCAACTACTATAGGTGGTTCGTAGAAGGATTCTCGAGAAGAACAGGCCATTAATCGAACTGTTGAAGAAGGATAGCCAATGGAGCTGGACTCCTGAATGTCAAAGCCGCCTTTGAGGGCTTGAAGAAAGTGATGATTGAGGGGCCGGTCTCGGAATTGCCGACGTGACAAGCCATTTGAAGTAGAGACTGATGCTTCTGACTTTGCGTTGGGCGGTGTCCTCCTCCAAGACGGACACCTCATCGCGTATGAGAGTAGGAAACTAAATGATGGCGATACCGAACGGAGGTATGCCGCCTCCGAGAAAGAGATGTTAGCAGTAGTTCACTGCTTGAGGGTCTGGAGACAGTATCTCTTGGGGGCCAAGTTCGTGGTCAAGACCGACAACAACTCCATTTGTCACTTCTTCAACCAACCGAAGTTTTCGTCGAAGCAGGCACGGTGGCAGGAGTGTCTAGCGGAGTTCGACTTCTAATTCGAACATAGACCGGGGAAAAGTAACCAAGCGGCCGATGCTCTTAGCCGAAAGAGCAAACATGCGGCCCTGACGAAAAAACGAACTTGCACGGCTAGATCTGAAGACTCACAAGTAGATTGGCAAATAAATGACTGGATCTAAAAAACCCACGACCAGATCTGTACATTCGACGTCGGTGACGAGCTAAATGGCGACCGAACAACGACAGCTGAGCGAATGGAGATCTAACCGACTTCGAACGAAGCTGCATGAGGGAATGTAGATCTGAGATCTAACCGACACTGATGACGTTCACTTTCTCCAAAGATGACGGAGTTGATGATAGAGTTGACGAACGTGAGATGTTCGTTCGCTGGCTGAGCGAATAGAGATCCGATCGACGTCGGACGGAGCTACACAAGTGATACCAAATGTAAATATGAGATCTAACCGACACCGACAAGTTTGCTTGCTTCAAAGAAAAAGGAGTTAACAATGAAGCTGACAAACGGTGAGATATGCACCTTCACGAACGGGGTTGATGACGAAGTTGATGAATGGAGTTGACGACAATGAGATCTGCACCTCCACGAACGAAGTGAGAAAGGAAAGAAGTGAGATTTGGTCAAATGGAAAAGGGTTTGGAAGAGAGAAGTGAGAAAGGTGAGAGAAGAAAAAATAGAGAACGGAAAGAGAGGATATTTTTTATTAAAGGGGAAAAAATAAATGGGCATCTACAATGTCCATTTTAAACCAACATCATATTCTAATTAAAAAATATCATTAACATTGATTTAAAATCGACATTAAAGGCATTTTTTTAAAAAAAAGCCTCACATTATACATCTTTTTTTAGTTTTTTCCATCCGACATTAAAGCCTAAATTTCTTATAGTGCCAGTAAAGGAGAAACCTTCTCTAGAGGACCAGTTATAAGAGTATATTTTAGAGTCCAAACTTAGAGGTTTTGTATCTCTGAGAGAGAGAGGTTGGATAGGATAGAAGCTCAAGTGGTTGAGAATAAGGTAGCTCTTAAATGATAGGAGATCAACTTAATTTGATAGTTGATGCATTTAGAGTCTTGCAAGAGGAGAATTTTTCTAATGCCACTGAGGTAGGAAGATTTATTATTTTAGATTTTGAGAGAGAGAGTCACACCAAAAGCATTAGAGTCACACCAAAAGCAGGTTTGTGAGATTGAGAGAGAGTGTGCCTAATTTAAATTAGGAGACTCAAATGATTAAGATTGAGGTCAAAGAGCCTTGTTTTCCATCTTTTGAGAATCCTCCTATTCATGATTTTTATCTTTCTTATGAGCCTTGTCAGTATGAGTTTGCTTTTAACTTTCAATCTTTTTATTTTTTAAATATTAAAAATACCAAAAATAATTTTTTTCTTTCAGGTGCCTAGAAGAAGAGAGCGAGCCTACAAGACTTTGTAGGTTACATAAATTCAAGGAAGAAGGAGCCTAAAAAATAGGAGAATTTTTACGTACCTTGATGTATAATCTACCATGTTGTTTGAGCCTTCAAATAAAATTGCAGTTCACAAACCTAAACTTTGTGGATAACTTCACTAATCGGCCAATTTCGCTCACTCATTGTACTTTATTATATTTTATTTTGCATTGAGGACAATGCATGTTTCTAAGTTTGGGAGAAGTATTGTGCACTTTTGCTTGTCTTGTTGTTTTTATCCTGTTATTTAGGAAAAAAGATTTATGCATGTTAATTATATGAATATATTGAGTGGCTGAATATTTTGGATAAAATCTTTTTGATTTTGAATAAGGAATATAATATTGTGCATTAGGTGTGAGAAATTTTATGAGTATGCTGATAACTATGATTAATTATGAGTTATTCTGAACTGGATGTTAGATCATCTGTTGTGGAAATAGGGTAGCATGGTCTTCAGTTAAGCTATATTTAAGTCCCTCTTTGATTCCCCTTGTATATTTGAGCTCATAGCCATGTTTGCTTAAGTTTCCAATGATGAAGCATTGAGTTTACTTGAATTAATCAGATTGCTACCTCGAAAGGTCCTGAAATGAGTTACAAAACTCTCTATATATTGTGTAGTTTTGCTACTAGATTGAGTGGAAAAGAAAATGTTCAAAAAGGAAAAAAAAAAAAAAAAGGCAAAAGAAAATAGCTTTTAAAGAATATTACTTCTCCTTCCTTTTTATGTTAGTAGCTAGGCACTCCGATTGAGACATTGCTCTTAATTGGATGTCATTCATGAAACCCATGTGGGCAAGCCAAAATGAAGGTAGTGCATCATGAGATGTTCTTATTTTGTCTAAAAATAAATAAATAAATGCCAATCTAGTGATCTTTCTGCTACATGAATGATAAAGAAAATTTTGATAAGTTTCATTTGGATCAAAGTAGAGGAAAAACTAAAAAGTTCATTTAAAATCATGACAAATTATTAAGACTTAATCAAAAAGGTTGGTACACATATACGTGAGGGATGATTAGATTTGGCCTTAAAATTTATTTAACAAGAGATGTGCTTGAACTGTTTCTTCTTATGGATCTGATATGTATCTTAGAATGAGGAGGTTTGAGTTGTTTGCATATTTGTTTGGAGTTTCCCTACGATCTTGTTCTTTCTTCGCTCAAGACTCTAAGATGGTGAAATGCACTTCAAAAATGCATTCTTAGGCTCAGATTTTTATGGGTTTTATTGCATAAAAGAGTTCTTTATTGCTTTATTCATCTATTTTGTAGGAAACGAACACTTGGAAAATGAGCCAAATTTGGAGTAAAAAGACCAAAATACCCTAGAATAGTCAAACTTTGACCCACGGCAAAAAAAAAGTCAAAATTGGCCTAAAAAGTGAGGGGTAAAGGCAGCACTATGCATATCTCGAGAAGTTTTCTGTGCAAATTTTCTGTTGTCCGAAATCTTTTGTGTGTCGTTAAATGCCTTTGGATGTCGTCTGTCATTGTTTGTGTGTCATGGAAAGGTAACTCAGAAACATCCAAAACATGATTTTTAAAAAGCGTCGTGACACTGGCAAATCCTTTTTATTTAAGTTCGTTTTTGTTGTATTTTAAAGGAGTTCTTAAGATTTTTATTAAACTTCATCAAGGCCTCCATCGGGGGCTGAAACCTAGGTAGAGACAACATTGTAGAGCTTCAAATGGATGGAGATTTGAAGAGATCGTTGGCTTTTTATTCTGGATTTGAGGACGACAACCAATAGTCTTGCTTGCATCTTCTTTTCTTTTTATTTCCCTGTTTCTTTGAATTTGATACACTATGAATGGTCTATATTTATGTTGTACCCATGAGTAACTGATTTATAGTTCTAGGGTTTATGATTTTTGTTGTAGGATTGCTTTAAACTATGTTGGTTGTTTCTTGGAATTGATTGATTGCATAAATTATTTTAGGATGTTTATGTTCATTACTTCAAACAATTGGTCACTATTTGGATGATAATTACTTGGTGTTTTGCTTGAGAGAGAAGGCATTGGGTTATATCTAGCACGGCAGATTGTTATCAAATATGCACGAAAGTGATAAAAGATTAATAAAGAAAAAAAATAGAGAATTTTAATGGTTCGTTGAATTAATGAATTGCATGAAAGTAAGTTGATAATTAGGTATTAAATAGGGTAGAGCTCGAAAGAGAAAACTTGAATTAAGGACTCTTAGGTCGATAATTTGTATAAAATCAATGTAAGGCATAAGCAATCAATCTAATTAATCCATTAATGAGATCACGATCCTAGGATGTGTCTTTGTTTGTTCTCACTCCGGTATTATCTTTTATTCACTTTTTAGGATTAGATTAATAAATTCTCATCACAATCCCGTCTCCTAAATAAAATTGGATCTAATTAGCTAGACGAATCAAACCAATTTTTCAGAGGATGATACGGCCTCTTGACCGGTTTACTATATTACAATTTGACGCGTGCGCTTGCGCATATCAATTAGCCAAAAATAGGGTGCTTTAATTGTATCAATCACTTTTCATTCTAAATTTCATAGGGATGTTTCCTAGTTTTGTCTTCTTAGATTAGATGTTATAAATTCTGCATCATGTTCTAAATAAGGTCTACGGAGCTTGTTACCACTAAACGAATTTAAAATTTTCAGGGGTAGAATTTGTTACCCCATCAATTCTAGATATCCGAATTCTCAAAAAAGTTTATAAAAAAGGAAAGATGGGTTTTCGTCTCAAAAAGGGAAAAACAAACTTAACCTTCACAATCATTCAAGTTCATAATATTCTTCTATAAAATCAGTATTCTAAAAGATGGAGCAATACGCATTCAACATAAATATTGAAATTATATTGTAGCAAAAAAAAAGTAGAGAGAATGGGGGAAATATTTTTGAAGTTGACGTCTTCGCTCATGGCTTCACGAAAGTTGGCGCTGAAGTCGATCCACAGAAAAGAAAAGATGAGATGACCAACAAATTTGAAACACGAATCATGAGCCTGGGACGTTACAGATGGTATTCTAAGAACATGAAAGATGTGACTCGGGATGAACCAACCGAAAGCTGATGGGTAAGTAACGACTCAAGTTTAAGAGGGGTACATGAATGAACAGAGATCATATTCGAATGAAAGTGATCCTGAAGACATAAAACTATGGTTGAGATAGGCTTAAAAGAACTGAAAGTTACTACATATACCAACAAAGTTACTATCTATATTAATTATAGGAACTCCAAAATTAAGTTTACTTAGTTTGAAGTAATCCTATGTTAGGCTCAATTATAGGAACTCCAAAATTAAGGTGTCGGATACATATTTCGAATCCTAGGTCTAGGACATTAAGGTGAATGTCGGGATAATTAAGGTGTTGAATACAGATTTCGAATATTAGTTTGAATCCTGGCTTGGGGTGTTACATGAACAGACAGTGGTGTTGAAGACGAATGGATGGAATCTAAAGATGGACGACATCGACTGGATGGACGAAGGACACTGAAGATAAACTGAACCATGAAAGAGAGTGTCAAACAGAAGGAGAAGAGGGTTTTGGAGTGTTCAAACGCAGGTAGAGTTCCTCATGCAAATGCTCAAGTTTCAAAATTCATGAAAGAAAATAATAACGGAAATCAATTTAAACATGTTGTATATTAAAGAAAAGTTTTGAAAAATTTACTTTTGAAGATCTTTTCTTCAAGTGAAATCTCCCGTCAATGTGTTATGAACACTACCATTAACGTATTCCGCTATTCTCCGATAGAATTGAGGCTTGTGAAAGCCTTTTCAGAAGAGTGATGGGAGGAAAGAATTTTTCCAAAGAGAATTTTTCTTTTCTGTAAAAGCCAGAGAAGAAGCCAAAGAAGAAAATCACACATTTATCTTCTTTTTTTTTACGTTGAGTTAAGAGAGAGGGTTAGTTACCCCTCTCTCCTACTAACTCCTCGTAACTCCCTACACGGAGAGTTATTTTTATTTAATCATATTATTTAAATTAAATCATAACTTAATTTAAAATAATTAAATAATATTTAATAAATATTAAATTTAATTAATTAAAAATCATATATTTAATTAATATAATATTTAAATCATATTTAAATATATTTTTCTCTTATAACCTATAGTTTTAATATAAATCTTATTCATATTAATTTTAACCTATAGTTGTAATATAAATTTAATTTATCTTATTTAATATTTGAATCTTATTCAAATATTTGAATTTTTTCATATAGTAACGTTTAACTTTGAATTTAATTCAAAATTAACTTTATAAAATAATGTATCTATGTAAATTATATTAATTGTATTATATACAATTATATTTCTCAAATAATTTGAATAAATCAAATTCATCCAAAAATTTAACAATTCTATTTTTTACCCTTAGCGAGCTGGCGGGGAGACTTAGTAGACCTTTCTTAGAAAAAAGTCCCTTATACCTAAACTATTTTATAGAATTAATATTTTATCAACTCTTCTTAATCTTATTAGAAAAATAAAAGATTAAACCTAATTTCTAATATTTATTAGAAATATTTTATCATAAAATTTTAAATTCCAATTTTTAAACCTTTAAAAACCATAAATTAAAACCCTATATTTGCATGCAACTCTTTATTATAGATTTTAATTTCTATGTCATTTAACTTTTATATAATTAATGAAATTAAAACCTATAACATTCATCTAAAGATATTATCAATATAAAATTATATGTAGGCTAAGTAATGTCATGCATCATGCATAATTTATTTTAATTATTCTTCTTTAATCTGCAATATAACTCTTATATTAAGAATAATGAACTAAAACCAAGTTATATGCATTTTACTTCGTTAACATTCATAATATAACTATTATATTAATATTAATGAAAACTATATAGTATAGATGTTTTCGAACGTTCATTAGAATATTATAATATACAAACTATATAATATGTAGTATATACATCATGCATGTACATACTTTTATATATAACTTAAACTTTAAATATAACAATTATATTTAAATATGATGCATGATCATGCTTAACCTTTGGTGATATTTAAAACATATATCACATGCATTATTAAACTATATAGTAATAATAGATCGGAGGTTTGACATCCTAAGAAATAGAAAATAAATAAAATTACAATAATTTTTGTTGGGTGCAAATTTATATTTAAAAACGGTTCATTGATTATATTTAAAACGGTTCATTGATTATTTTTAAAATGGTCCATTGATTAATTTTAAAACGGTTCATTGATTATATTTAAAAGGGTTCATTAATTATTTTTAAAATGGCTCGTTGATTAATTTTAAAATGGTCCGTTTCGACGCTGAAAGCCTATAAAAAGCAAGGCCTTTAGCAGTTCGTGATACACAGAATTCATTATCTAAATTCCCACTTCAATTTCCTCTCCTTCTCCATCTTAGCTTTCCGAGTAGTGAGTTTAGGAAAGGTGTACGTTTCGGTCGAAACAATACATTTTCGATCGGTTTTCATTTGGTTATTTTATCCTGGGGACGACGTGACAATTTTTAGACTGCTTGCACACTTGGGCAGAGCCACAAAACGTCTTAAAGAGAGAGAGGTCCACGACTCAGCCTATAACGAGTTTCTGTTTTGCAGGTTTTGCTCTTCACTTGACCGTTGTGCATTGACGGTTTACAGTTCGTCATTCTGAGGGTCCTGTCGTTTCCAACAATTTTAAGATGTTTCGACATCATCAATAGCCCTCAATAGCAACAATGAGATATCTAACCTCAACCGTCCATTCCGGTTTGAAGGAGCGAACTTCAAGCGATGGAAGCAAAAGATGTTGTTCTTCCTCACCGTCAAGAAAGTTGCCAAAGCTTGTACCAGCGCTAAGCCGATCGTCCCTTTAGAAGAATCACCTGAACAACAAATAAAAGAAGCTACTGACTAGGAGGAGAAAGACTTTCTATGTAAGAATTTAATTTTAAATGGTTTGACTGATGATCTGTATGACTACTACAGTACAATGAAGACAGCGAAGGAGGTCTGGGATGCCCTGCAAAAGAAGTATGACACCGAAGAGGTCGGGTCGAAGAAATATGTGGTCAGCCATTAACTCAAGTTCCAAATGACAGATGACAAATCCGTGGAGGCCCAATCCTATGAACTCCAGAAGATAGCCCACGAGATAATTACTGAAGGTATGTCTCTAGACGAACAATTCCAAATTGTTGTTATTATTGATAAACTGCCCCCCTTATGGAAAAACTTTAAGAACACTTTGAGGCATAAGACCAAGGAGTTCTCCTTGAAGAGTCTTAAAACCCGGCTAAGCATCAAGGAGGAAGCCTGGAAGTAGGACCAGAAGAAGGAGGTGAATGCAGTACCTAGGAAACACGCCTCTGCCGTGGTAAAACCTGACCAAAAATCTAAGAGGACAAAGAAGAAAGGTCAGAATCGTGGCTCTAGTAACCAGAACCAACAGAAAAAAATAGAAGTCCCCTTTAGGAGAAACGATACAGTTCCGCTGCTTTAATTGTAATAAACCTGGGCACATGGCTAGGAACTGTAGGAACAGGCGTCGTCTTAACGAACCAGACAGAAGAACCGTTAGTCGCGATGATCATAGAAGTAAATGTGATCGGTGGTTGTGAAGGGTGGTGGATAGACACTGGCGCGACGTGTTATGTCTGTCACGACCTTAGTCTATTTAAAACTTATACTGAAACTAAGGATAAGAATATTCTGTTAGGAGATCACCACTCCACGAAAGTTGCTGGAACTGGCAAGGTGGAACTGAAGTTTACCTCTGGGAAGACTCTCACGTTGAAGGACGTTCTGCACGCTCTGGAGATACCAAATAATTTTGTTTCGGACTATCTCCTCAACAAAGCCGAGTTTATTCAAACTATAGGGGTAGGCCTATATACCCTTACCAAAAATAATGTATTTGTAGGGAAATGATATGCAACTGAGGGAATGTTCAAATTAAATCTAGACCTTAATAAAATGAAATCTTCTGTGTATATGTTGTGTTCTATGAATATTTGCATGCTAGACTTTGTCATGTGAATAAGAATTTAATTAGTAACATGATTAGGCTGGAAATGATATCTAAGTTATCCACGAATGATTTTGATAAATGCGAGTATTGTAGTCAGGCTAAAATTACTAAAACTCCGCATAAATTTGTACTTAAGGATTATGAGCCTCTAGATTTGATTCATTCTGATATCTATGAATTTGATGGCATATTGACTAGGAACAGTAAAAGATATTTCATTACTTTTATTGACAACTACTCTGATTTTACTTTTGTATACCTGCTGAAAAACAAAAGTTATGCTTTTGATGCCTTCAAACTTTTTGTTTCTGAAATAGAGAATCAGTTTAATAGAAAAGTTAAAAGACTTCATAGTGATAGGGGAACTGAGTACGACTCGGACAATTTTAATGAATTCTTTAACTCACATGGAATAATACACCAAAAGACTGCACCTTATTCTTCTGAAATGAACGGAAAAGCCGAAAGGAAAAATAGAACTTTAGCTGAGCTAGTAGTTTCTATTTTATTTAGTTTAGAAGTCGCGTCTTATTGGTGGGGTGAAATCATCCTTACCGTGTGTTATGTCCTAAATAGAATTGTGAAATCTAAAAACAAAACTTCACCTTACGAAATTCTCAAGAATAAGAAACACCAAACTTGTCCTACTTTAGAACATGGGGTTGTCTAGCCTTTATAAGAATTCCTTACCTAAAAAAGAGAAAGTTGGCTAGTAGAGCACGAGTGTGTATTTATAGGTTATGCCTTAAATAGTAAAGCGTACAAGTTCTATGATCTAGTGAACCAAGTGATCATTGAGTCAAATGATGCCGACTTCTTTGAAGATAGGTTTCCTTTTAAATCAAGTAATAGTGGGGGCTTTGGTTCAAGTGGTATAACCTTAGTTAGAAATCCTAACCCTAGAGAGAAAACTGACCCATAACCTAGAAGAAGCAAAAGAGCTGGAACCGCCAAAGATTTCGGAAATGACTTTCTGACCTATAATGTAGAAAGACACTAAAGATCTAAGAGTTGCCCTGTCCTTAGTAGATGTCAACCTATGGCAAGAAGCCATAAATGATGAGATGGACTCACTTGAGTCAAATAGGACTTGACACTTAGTAGATCTACCCCCAGGATGTAAGGTAATAGGGTGCAAATGGATCTTAAGGAGGAAACTTAGACCAGATGGGACTGTCGACAAATTTAAAGCCAGGTTAGTAGTGAAAGGCTTTAGACAGAGAGAAAACATAGATTTCTTTGACACCTTCTCTTCTGTCACTAGAATTACCTCTATCTATGTCCTGTTCTCTCTCGCTGCCCTTTATAACCTTCTAGTACATTAGATGGATGTAAAAACTACTTTCCTAAATGGTGAACTTGAAGAAGAGATTTACATGGAACAACCTGAGGGTTTTGTTGTCCATGGTCAAGAAAACAAGGTTTATAAATTAGACAAATATTTCAATGGACTAAAACAAGCTCCTAAGCAATGGCATGAAAAATTTGACAACCTTATCCTATCTAAAGGTTTCAAGGTCAATGAAAGTGACAAATGCATCTATCATAAGTTTGATAATAACTTCTGTACTATCTTGTGTCTATATGTAGATAATTTATTGATCTTTAGGTCGAACTTGCACGTCATAAATGATGTAAAATCAATATTGAGTACGAACTTCGACATGAAAGACTGAGGAAAAGCTAGTGTAATCTTAGACATAAAAGTAAATAGGTCTGAAAAGGGAATTTCTTTAGATCAATCTCACTATATAGAAAAGATTCTAAAGAAATATAATTACTTTGAGTGTAAACCAGCCTATACACCTTATGACCCTAGTGTCAAGTTGTTCAAGAACACTGGTGACAATGTTAATCAATCTGAGTATGCAAGCATCATAAGCAGTCTTAGATACGCTATCGACTGCACTAGGCCTAACATAGCTTATGCTATAGGACTACTTTCCAGGTTTACAAGCAGACCTAGTAAAGAGCATTGGAATGCTATAGAAAGGGTCATGAGATACTTAAAGAAAACCTAAAACCTAGGTTTACATTATCAAAAGTTTTTCGCTGTCACGGAAGGGTTCAACGATACTGATTAGAACTCTCTTTCGGATGATTCAAAGGCTACAAGTGGCTATATCTTTAATATAGCTGGCGGAGCTGTCTCTTGGAAGTCCAAGAAACAGACTATTTTAGCCCAATCTACGATGGAGTCAGAAATGATAGTACTAGCGACAGCTAGTGAAGAAGCAGACTAGCTTAGAAGTCTGCTATTAGAGTTTCCCTTATGGGAAAAGCCATTACCAGCCATATTGATCCATTGCAATAGTACTGCAGCAATCGCGTTTAGAACCGTTACGTCGTAAGCACAGTACCATCACATACGGACTGATGAAAATTTGGCAGATCCTCTGACGAAAGAATTGGCCAGAGAAAAGGTTTTCAGAACCTCAGAAAGGATGGGACTCATGCCGAAAAGTGAATCGTAGTGAGGAAAACCCAACCTGTAGACTAGAGATCCCAAGAAATAGGTTCAACGGGTAATAACTGATCACGAGTTATATATAGTGAATCATGCTAAACCAAACACAGAGTTCCATTCTTATAACTTAAAGTCTAAGCATGGTATCCTGAAGCATAAGAAAGGTTGAACTCAATTCTTGATGAGATCTATACTTGATGACAAATGGGGTACCCAGCTACAGGAGTACCCTTGATAGATTCACCTATGTGAATGTGGAAGTGAGGGCCGCTTCCTATGGAGTTTTTAGGCAAACTCTCCAGGCCTTAAAAGCACGGGCTTTCGTACTACACCCTAATGACACTCTGTGTGAGAAGCTGTTAGAGATAGAGTTCAAAACCAAGGGTTACTCTAGTATATTCTGAATCATCTACACTATGTAAAGCTTTAAGTCGTAAGACACCTTTGCTTATGCACAGTGTTGTATAGACTGAAACTGCTCAATGAAAATCTTTCCTCTCTTCTCGTTTTGTTTAAATTTCTAAATGGGGGATTGTTGGGTGCAAATTTATATTTAAAACGGTCCATTGATTATTTTTAAAATGGTCCGTTTCGACGCTGAAAGGCCTATAAAAGACGAGACCTTCAGTAGTTCGTGATACACAGAATTCATTGTCTAAATTCCCACTTTAATTTTCTCCATCTTCAGTTTAGAAAGGGTGTACGTTCCGGTCGAAACGGTGCATTTTCGATCGATTTTCATTTGGTTGTTTTATCCTGGGGACGACGTGACAATTTTTAGACCTGCTTGCACACTTGGACAGAACTGCGAAACGTCTTAAAGAGACCGAGCTCCGCGACTCAGCCTATAACGAGTTTCTATATTGCAGGTTTTGCTCTTCACTTGACCAACGTGCATTGACAGTTTACAGTTCGTCGTTCTGAGGGCCTTGCCATTTCCAACAATTTTAATATTTCCTAATGTTTGTAATTAATTTGGCATCATCTTCTCAAAATATGGCTCCAAACCCCTAATTTTCGGCCAATTTCCGTATCTTCACAGAACAAAAAAAAACTGCTCTATCCATACAAATATATGACTGGAAAACAATGACAATCAGATTTTTTTATGACACACAAAAGATGATTGTCAGATTGCACTTTGCACAAAATACTCTCGGGACTGCACTTCGAGTTTTGATTTTCTGCTCTAGTTTTGGAACTTTTCACAGCCAAAAATGCCACGATCGACACAAAATCACATGGCTCATTTACAAATAATTTTTTGAAAAACTACGGGCCCTTACATTGATCGAATCAAAGTAAATTGCAGTAAATCTAATTCTATAACTCCAAAAACATCTATTATGCAAAAACCATCCCTACATTTTCAAGATAAATGCATAAAACACCCATTATTTTTCTGTCTTTCTTTCTAATAATGAAAAATTGAAAGCAAGACATGACTCTAATACCAATTGAATCGATCAAATCCCGTGCAGAAGCATACAAACACTCAAGCTTCAAAAATTGTTGAAGACAAGAACATAAACCAAAATTTAAGCATGTTTTAAATTAAAGTTTTGAAAAACTTACTGTTGAAGACCTTTCTTCAAGTGAAATCTTCCGTAAATGTGTTCCAAAAACTAACACTAACGAATCTCCATTTTTCTCTATTAGAATTGTAGGTTATGGGAGCCCTTTTGAAAGAGTGATGGGAGGAAAGAATTTTCCCAGAGAGAATTTTTCTTTTCTGTAAAAGCAAGAGAGGAAACCACATAATAAAATCACACAATTATCTTCTTTTGTTACGTTGAGTTAAGAGAGAGGTTTAGTTACCCCTCTCTCCCACTAACTCCTCACAACTTCCCATGGAAAGTTATTTTTATTTAATATATTATCAAATTAAATCATAATTTAATTTAAAATAATTAAGTAATATTTAATAAATCTAGTTTATTAAATATCATACATTTAATTAATATAATATTTAAATCATATTTAAATATATTTTTCTCTTATGACCTATAGTTTTAATTTCTTGTTGTATCAATTTTAACCTTTAGTTGTAATATAAAAGGATCTTTCTAAATATAAAAAATATTTTAAAATACTTACACTTTATAGCAAAAAGTTCCAAAAGTGCAAATGGTAAGTTTGGAACTTTTTGCTATAAAATGTAAATATTTTTTGAATTTTTTTATTTATAAGAATTTTCCTAATATAAATGTAATTTATATTATTTAATATTTGAATCTTATTCAAATATTTTAATTTTAAATTTTAACTTTGAATTTAATTCAAAATTAACTTCATAATATAATATATCCATATACATTATATTAATTGTATTATATACAATTATATTTTTCAAATAATTTGAACAATTCAAATTCATCTAAAACTTTAATAATTCTATTTTTTACGCTTAGTGAGCTACCAATGATACGTGGTTAATAAGTTAAACTCTTTAATTAAATTGATCAACATTCATTAACTTCGAGTGATTTCACTAAAGACCCACAAACTGCACTCTTCGCACTATAAATGTATTTTTTTTTTGTTCATAAATATAATCGTTACCAATAAATAAATCATTTACGAGTCATTCATAATTACAGTTGGGTTAAATTACCATTTTACCCCTGTAATTACCTCTAGTTCCTTAAGTCCTACTGATTCTCTAATGAACAACCTGTTTATAGTCCTACAATAAACAAAGTTCTTCTCGGGCCAATGAATATACAAATAAATCATAAAACATTTAAACTTAAAACTTAAAACTCCAACGTTCTCATTTAAACCCTCAAAACTTCTGTAAAAAATGATACTAAGAAGAAGTGTTAACACGGTTTCCATACGGCACCTTCAACAAACCTTCTCGTCATGCACCTGGTATGATCTTTGCCTTTGCATGAAAAGCATAACATAATAAAGTGTGAGTATAAAAATATCCAGAAAGTAATCCTAGTACTAGGGTCAGACTATGCATTTATGTTCAATGAATACTAACATGCTAGTGGGACATGAAAATATCAATCATTCATAGATGACAGTCTAGTGAACGGTTCAAACCCATCTTAACATATATCTGGTAGCCTGAAGGCACACATAAAAATATAAAAGTGAACCTATCGGTCCATGGAACTGTAACATAGTAGTGATTCGTCGGTCAACAGAGTTGTAACATGGTAGTGAACCGGTGGTTCATGAAATTGTAATATGGTAGTGTTAGGAGGGCAAATTGTTTCTCTTTTATCATAGCATTTAACATATCATCAATAATATTCACAACATCATTCACACTACATGGCTTAGAGTGCCACAAATATTCATAATTGTCATGTGCAATTAACTTCAGGCTCGTAAAACTACTTTATTCATTTAACTTGTCAAGCTTCTCAATACTATCTGAACAAGATAAATATTATTATACAGTCTTGTCGTCTGTCTCAAGGGCGATTCTAGTAATAAGATTACTTACCTCGAGTTTATGCGCAAACATGCAAATCACTCTCCTTTATCTTGAGTAAAAAAATCTTCAATTACCCTAAAATAAATCGAAATTAACTTAAATATTTTGGGCATAAACCAAACGAAAAATTCATCCTAACAGACTTCAAATGCTTACCTAACTTACTGCTTGATTCGAGATCCATTCTAAACTTTTCTCAACGATTCGAACCTAGACACAAACCAATAACTTAGGGTTCTAGATCTAATTTTCAGCAACTAAGTCCATTCCACATACGAAGTTACCAAGTCTTAGAACTCACCAAAAACCCACCAAGAACAAAATCAAATATCTGCTGGACAGCATACCAACACTCCCAAAACCTAATCTAAGATTCAAATACTATGGGTATCAACAAATTGAAGCCATAAGTTAATGGGTATCCAAGCTACACCATGAAACCCAACAAACTAAAATCTTACCCAAGAAAAATTATTCTGACGAGATGTGGTAGTTCCCTGCAAATCGGCGACGGCTAAGCAGGCGGAGACGCATAGTGGTTGGCGGGCGCAAATCTGAACACAGAGAGAGAAAGAGAGACTTAGAGAGAGAGACTGAGATTGGAAGAGAGAACTCTTACCGGCAGCGATCTGCGGCGACGGACATGTGCCGACTGCTTGTGAGGGCTGACTGAAAATAACAGTCGCCAAATGTTAAAAAAAAGACAAAAAAGGCATGATTTTGGCAGAAAAAGACGTGAAATTTCAGATTTTTCGGCTATTTTGTAATTTTTTTTGTCACCAATTTAGGACTAGAATTAACTGTCATTAAAGAGTGACAATTTTTTAGAGTCATTGAATTGAAAAATGAAAAAAACAGTTTTGGTGGCAAAAGATGAGAGACTTTGAATTTTAAAACTTTTGTGACTATTTTTTGGTATCATCAATCAATGACTTGTATTAATTATCATTAAAGAGCATTAATGAAAAAACTTGTTACGGTATTAGATAAATTATTTTAAATTAGAAAAATATTAATAACGCTTAATAAATTATAATTTTAAACTATAAAGAAATTAGTTAAGTAAGTTACTATTAAATTTATGTAATTTAATTATATGAATCAAAGTAAATTAATATTAAATACCCTTGAATTTTTTTAAGTTTCAAATATATACTTTAAATTTTCAGAAAAGAGTTTGTTTGATCCTTCCATATTCAACTGAAGTTGTTTAGTTCATTTTTCTTTTGCTTTTTGCTCTAAGTCCTTTCTCACTCGGGCTGTAGGCTGTAAAGCAGGTATGTATGTCATAGTGAAACGTGAATCAATATATTCCCTACTTTATGTAATGTGTCATAGGATTGAATAGTTTGTCAATCTCTCCCTTTTATTCTTTAAGTTGTAAATTAGCTTAAAGTAAAATTTTGGTTTCAGTTAGTTTCTTACTTTTTACAGAGAAGTGCGTCGCATTCTTTTTATGAGCTCCTAGTATAACATGTATAGAAGTTGGAAATTAATTTGAAGAAGTCTCTCATGAAGTTAATTTTTTTATGGGTTACCATGTTCACAATTTGTAGCTTCTGTCATTTTTTTTTTCCTTGTTTCATCTGTTCTATTAGTACTGGATGCCCAACTTGGTATGGTTTGGTTCATGTTTGAATTCTCTAATCATTTGGCAGACTAGACTTATTCACAAGAAATCATCAATGAAACGAATGTGTTTTGTATCGACTCTAGTATTGCCATCGTACATTGTTCGTATGCCTGACTTGAAAAACCACCTCAATTGCTGCAATATTCAGGTATCCCTTTATTACTACCTTAAATTTTGCAAACTTCTAGTACTAAAGTTGTCTTGTTACCTATTGTTGGTGGGTGTAAGTTGTGATCAAATGAAGCAAGAAGTTATATAATCAAATGTAACATGGTTGTTCAACTTAAATCTTGATGTATACCCATTATTCATAACTCAAAGATTCTAATGCTAATCAATATATTAAAATTCAGTTTGCACCATAAAGTTTTTATCAACAGTTTTGTTGTCTTGGTGTAATGCTAATCAATATATTACAAGCCTTTCTTCCTTACTCTTTCTTAATTTATCCTTTTACAGTAGGCTTTCCTCCTCTGTTGCTCCATTACATTAAGACACCATTCAAACTTTTCTTAACCTCTAGTTTTTGTTGATAAGTCATTTCTCGCTCAGGTTAGTCTCTATCAATGATCTGTAAAGTAGGTTTATTTGTTACTGTTGTTCATTATTGTATTAAAGTGTGGTTTGGATTGTTTTGAGTGTATGCTAAGAGAGATCGTAAATATTAAGAAGGTATATATATACCTTGCAAATATAATTATTATTGTTGACATTGATATATTGGATTTAATTCTGAAATGATGTTTATTTTTTTAATAGGTCTTTCGAAAATCTATTGAAGTGAAGAAATTGTCCAGCGAGTTATGTATTTGTGTTATTTTTGTTGGGACAATGCCAAACTTTTTTGGCAACACTTATTGTATTTAGTTTCTTTGTAAATAACTTACCAAAGTTTAGTTATTAGTTTCTTTGTATAAACATTACCAATCTTATTATACATTAAACTTCATATTTATGTTCGTATGCATTTTGTGTCAAAATATGAAGAAACATTGGTGTAATGATAGGGATGAAACAAATAATTATCCATCATTATAAACACTTTTATGATATTTTACATATGCCATGAAATGTATATGTTTGACATTGGAATACTGTCATTAATCAACCTTCAATGACTATAAATAAATGTCAATATATGTAATTCTATGACAGATTTTCAATGTCAATATAAATGTTTAATTGGCAGAAAAAGTCAACTTTTTTATCGTTTGTTGACAATAATAAATTGTCAAAGAAAATGTTATCATAATAGGTAATAAATATCAACAAATACTTATTGTTGACTATGTTAAAAGGTCATGAAAATAATCAATAATGACAGATTTTAGATGTGTTATTTATGCTCTTTTTTTTTATGGTGGATTCAAGGAATAAAAAAAGAGTCAAGAAATGTGTTTAGCACAACTTTTTAGAGTCATGAAAATCTATTTTTGTTGTAATGAATAAATAATTATAATTGTTTTGTATGTAAATGATACCGGAATGCAAGCATACTCAAAGACTAGCGTGAATAGTTTCTCCTAAGCTTAGTTATTGTAGTACTTTATTGATTTTAGTTAGGCAACCATAATATTGATTTGTGAATGAAATTAAAGTGTGACTCATAAAAAGAAAGAGACAATCAAAAGGAGTTTGATTCCAGGGTGTTGTTTCATTAAGGGTATACAAATGGAAATTGACATGCACTTAACTAGACATCGATATTAGTCTATTGTTGTCTATCCTATATAGACATTGATAGAATAATATCAGTATCTATATGGATAGACTTTTATAGAACACAATCACTATCTATCCCAGACAGAAACTGATAGTTGTCTATCACTGTCTATCCCTGTTAGACGGTAATATTGTTCTATCAGTTGGTCTATCAATTGAACTTCCATTATATCATACATTTAGACAGTTTTAGACTTTTGTCACTGCTTGTAATACAAAAATACCATCACAACAAATAGAGTATCCAAGCAAAAGGTCAGATAGATAGTTATAGATTTATATTACTATCTATCACCAATATCCGACACATAGTGAATAAAAAACATAGAATACAAGTACCAAATAGTAGAAAAGGAAATAAGATCCTAGTGATAAGTTTGATAGATAGTGATAGCCTTCTATCACTAATATCCAGTCAGCTTATAGTGAAAAAAAAAAAAAAAAACCCATAGAGTACAACTACCAAATACTAGAACAAGTACTAAATACTAAAAAAAGAATCCAGCAATAGCAATAAAATCATATAACAAGTATATATCAACAATTACCAGCAATAAAATTAGATTTTTATTTATCTATCAACTATTAGTAATAGACAATGATAGTTATCTATCATTGTCTATCACCGATAGACGCTGATAGAATATATCATTGTTTATCAGTGATAGACTACTATCACTGTCTTGATAGATCACTGTTTATGATATTTTTATGTATTATAAGTAGCTATAAACAGAACATATCTATAATCAATATATGTATGTATATAATGATAGAAAATGATAGAATACTATCATTATCTATTACTAATAGACAATGGTAGTGGCCTATCACTGTCTATTAGTGGTAGACGATGATACCATAAGTTTCTATTAGGGAAATTGTAATAGATAGCAATTTAGAAATATAATTTTGTAAGTGTATCTATAACGTTTCAGACTTTGTAGATATTGCAAAATGTCTAGTTTTGATATTTTATTTTTCCGTTAATTCAAAATTGTCCCTTAAAACAAATTTATCAGCGTTCTTTTTTTCCCCCTTTCTCACATATATTTTATACTTTTTGTTTGCTTTCTTCATCGTCCTCACAATATTCTTTTCTTTCTGCTTCTGTGTCCTCCTTTCCATTTCTTCTTCGTAGATTCTTCTCATTTTTTTTTTCTCGATTACGCACTTTAAACTCATCTATTCATAATCAATTCAATCAAAAAAATCAAACAAAACATGAATTGATTGGATAAGAAGGAACCTGGAGAATTTGAAAGAAATTGGGTGTTGGACTGGGGATATCCAAATTGACATAACTGAGGAAAAAACACATTAGCAAATAGACAGAGAAGTGTGAAAGTGATGAGAACAGAAGATGGTCTTTGGTCGGCATTGTACAGAGACCTGAAATTGCATCATCTTCAGTCGTAATTTTGGTAGCCTTTTTTACTTTTTCTCTCTAAATCTCTACCTTCCTTCTTAATTTCCGCTTTCATTTCCTCTAGTGGACCAAATCTCTATTAATTTATGTTACTTTACTCTCCTCTTACTTCAACTTCAATTCATAGCTTTCTTTCCACTCTACTGAAATCCAGACCTATTTTTTAGGTTGTTTCTGTTATATTTTTTTAAGTTGACTATGTTTTGTTTTTCTTTAATAATATATCAACTTTTTCGTGTATTAATTGTAATCCGAGTGTGTCAATAAGCTGATATATACAAAAGTGTATCAAATCTACAAGTGTATCAAATATATTAAGTATATCCAATATATCAAGTGTATCAATAAGTCTAGTTAGTATATTAGGTACATTGAGTGTATCGAATGTATCAGTAAGTGTATGAAGTATATCGAGTGTATCAAGTGCATTAGTTAGTATACCAAGTGTATTAATTACATCGAATGTATCAGTAGGCGTATCAGTAAATGTATCAAATATATATCAGTAGTGAGGATATTTTTGACATTTTACTTCTTTTATATGTGGGCTAGACTTTGTTTTTGCTATTTTTCTAAACAACAAACATATGAGTTTAGCCACTGTGAATTATAGGATATGAGGAGTGGGGGTGTCCTTGTGCAAAAGGGTTTGTACAAGATCGGACCACGAAATTAGTCACTCTTACTTTATAACGTTGTTTACTGTTTAAGACTGACTATTTCAAAACGATGACCTAGGTAACCTGAACTTAATCCTGAGCTAACTATGAACTTCTGTTTATTCGGGATTACCCTTAGATTTGTATAAGTGAGGGTTGGCTCAACAGTGTCGGCTCAATAAGACTCCCATTTCAGGGGTAAGACCGGATAAATAGTTGAGGACTGATAATGGACAGAAATGCATGTTATCATAGTGCTAAGTTCTTAAACAATGTTGGCTTGCATTGATAAAATGTGTTAGATTGTGTCCAAAAAGCATTAAGTTTATTACATTGCGGTCACATGCGTTCATCGCATAGGAACAGTTGATTTTTGTATTTTTATGCAGAATATGCATTGACACAAGGCATAAATTGCGATCATGGAAAATCATTGGTCGAGCGTAGCATTACTGCAAGGCTTTGCGGTGATTGTGTTCGTAAAAATTTGCTCAAGAAGGATTGTCGCAACTTGGTGGACGCATTTGGGTGAAAGGCATAATTAATCGCGATGGGACAGAAAGCTGATGACGGTCGAATCCGAATTAAGCTGACAGCCGCTAACGATAACAAGTACATTCAGCTTTTCAGTGACAAATATTCGACGCATCAGTCAGGGAATTAAAGTGTCACACCCCCTCCCTAGCCTTAACCCCCAGGACCGAGAAGGGAGCGTGAGGGTAAACCAGTAGTATTCCAAGACAACATTTAAATTCAACATTCCCCCCCATATCTATTAAGGATTTCAACATGTTTACAACACTCTATCTATCTTTCATACATACAGTTTAATTTCCTATATTCTTTATTACATGATCTGAGCCGTGCCCTGAGAATTTACCAATTCTTGGTGTGATGGTGGTTAGCAGACTCCTTGAATGCTCTGCTTTGCTACCTGGGGGAGGGATATAAGAAAACATTTGGAAGAGTATAAGCTACTAAGCCCAATGAGTGGTTCTTTTAAAATAGTAATCACTTTACAAATCATATTTTTAGAAAATCAATCACATAATCATAATTCCAATATAATTTATGCATGATTATGTATATGTTCATTCAATCAACATTTTCCAGTCCCATGCTTTACGTGGCATGCTCATATCATGGACACATTATCAATCATCATAACTTTTTATGGAAACTTTCCTACCCCACTTTTCCCGCCAATGTGCACACCGACAATTCTTTATCCCGCTAGTCATGCTTAGATATTTGACTATATTTCTAACGCATAGGGTGGCCGCTCATCCTCGATGCATGGCTTGTTAAGTGTGCTTGCTCGGCCTACTAGGCATGAATGCATGGTGTTGACATCGACGCATGGTGTGTTGCCTAGGCGTTTGCACAGTTGGTCGCATGGCATGCTCGCTCGTATAGGCACTCTCAGTCGTGTCAGCGTGGGCTTGGCCTGGCGCATTGATGCATGGTTGCCCGATAGCACTTGCTCACTTGTTCGTTCGATGCATAGGCAGGTGCTCATCGACGCATAGGCTGCACACTCGGCATACACCATCAACGCATGGAATGTCTGCGCTTGACGCACGGTCTGCGCTTGTCTTCACCGCATGGCCTGTGCGTTGGGCCTCGACGCATGGCCTGCGCGCTTGGCGCATGACCTGTGTGCTTGGCCTCGACGCATGGCTAGCGCGCCTAGCATGTTCACTCGACGCATGCTTGCTACCCTGTCCGTATGTTTCTTGCATGCCTTCGCTTGGACCCTAGCCATTTTTCCAAGTTTTTTTGCTTCCATTCTTCATTTCTTCTTGCGTACAACACATCTTAAGCCCTTCCTAGGCGTTTGGACCCTTGGTCACCTTTTTGGAAAATTTTGATATTTTCCTTCTTTTGTTCCAATATCCCCACTTAATATTTTTCTTCTCTATTTAACTTTAATTTTAATGTAGGGTCTTACATTTACCATCCCCTTAAAATAATTTCGTCCTCGAAATTAAATGAAACTTAATTTACAACAAAACTTTTTATTTAATAATTTATCTCATATAGTTTTATTACACCACAACTTTTATTCTAGTCTTCTAAAACTTTCTCTTTCCCTTTTCCCACCACCGACATATTGTCTTCTCTATCTTGAGTTAGTCCATATAGTATCCCTAACATCATTTTCCTGTTTCCTCTTTTCTTCCTCCAATAGTTCGTCCTCCTTCAATCATCATTGATCTTCCTCCCTGGTTGTTTGGTGGTTGTACATTTCTAGTATCCATCAATTGAGGACATTCTCTTTTAAAGTGTCCTAGTCTGCCACACTTAAAACACGTGTGCGACTGTTCTTGGGTTTGCTCCCAACATCTTCCCCAGTGATATTTATTACAGATCGGGCATCTTGGTCTTTTGTTAACACTCATCATTGATTCCTTTATTTGGCTCTCCCGTTTAGGGTCTGCTTTAGTGTTGGTAGTTCCTCTTCTTTTCCATCCACTTCTGGTTTATACCTTGTGGGTAAAATTTCTTGTTCTTCTCTCCACCACCGACTCATTGATGAGTCTCTTTCTGCCTTACTTCTTCCGCTGTTAAACTTCTTTCTACTCTCATCACGGCTTCTATTAGCTTTGAAAATTCTCCCCATTCCGCGGTTGTTGTAATAAGAGTTCGAATCTCTTGTTTTAATCCTGTTTCAAACCTCCGACAACGTTCTTTTTCATCCACCACTATGTTTAAAGCATACATGGATAATTTCGTATACTTTAATTCATACTCCGCTACAGTCATGTTCCTTGCATGAGCTGTAGGAATCCATGTCGTTTCATATCCCTGAATAATTAGGGATAGAATCTTTCAAAAAATGCCTTTCGAAAGTTATCCCAACATATTTCTTCTTGATCGCCTCTCCTATTCTTTAGTAGCTTCCACCAATCTTCTGCCTGTTTTTGCAGTAAGAATGTGGCAAGACTTACCTTATGGTTTTCACGACATCTCATCACTTGGAAACATTTTTCTATTTGATTCATCGATGCCTCCGCATCTGCAGGATCCTTTGTTCCTTCAAAGTTTGTGGCTTCCAATGCCTTTAATCGTTCTATCCCATATTTCTTCTCGGGATTAGGTTGTATATTTTCTAAGCTTGCTTGAAGTCTTTGGGTGAATTTATCCATTTGTACTTCCTCTCTGGATTTTTCTTTTGGATGGCTTGAGGCACTTTCATTTTCGTTTCCAGAGGGTTGCCCCGTTCTACGTTTTCCACTTCTCAGCATTTTGTCTACAACCATTCACATATAAATTAGACATATGTTATCAACATACTATTCTTATTTATGAACATGGTTTCTATTTACATTAGTAGTTTTTTCAGTCTACATAGCCTTTCACTCATTTTCTGGTAGTCATAATTTTTCAAAGTTAAGACGCATTCTCTCGTCTATCCATACACATCTTTCCTGGACATGTCCTATTTCCTTACAGAAAATACATAATTTATAGGATTCCACGTTGTTAGAGTAATAGGTGGGCTGTTCCTCGAATTCAATTATGATTCATCGAGGAATGTCCTTCTTTTTTGCACGTGCCCATTCTTGGTCCACTGTCAATTCAGGAAATATGTTGTTGCTTCCTGAACTTGAACCTCCGGCCAGTTCCCGTTGATATTTTTCCTGAATCTCTCTTGTTTTTCTCTGAAAAGTATAACATTTTTGCGGATATGGCCAACCTTGCCACACCCGTAGCAAATTCCGGTTCCTCTCAGACACATTCCACTATCATTTTTCCCACACTGTTGACATCCCATGTTAGTTCGGGATTCCACCAAGTTTGCATTATTCAAGATAATAGGATATTCAGTATTATTATTCACACTATTTTCAGATTGTTCAGGGTTTTCCCCTGGGTTAGCACCGCGGTCTCCAACTTGCATTTCTGAGTCATTCCCCCACCAGTCTTATCTGCTCGGATTCATTTCCTACAGTGGACATTATTCAAGTTATTACTTACTAATTATTTTCACTTCCCCCTTTTTCTCATGTTTCCCTATGTCCACTTATTCTTTCTCATTTCTTTCTCCTAACTTTTTCTGATTCTACTTTAGGTTTTCCTAGTATATTTCATTATACCTATTCTTTTTAGGTTTTGACCTACTCTAATTTCTATTATCTGGCTTCCTTACCTTAGGTAAGCCTTTTCCTGATGTCGCTTTGGCTTTAACCTATCTCTTTTTCCTTTATTTTTCCTAGATTCTACTTATACTTATGCTAGACTCAAATTTCTCCAAGTTTTATATAAACCTTTGCTCTGATACCAAGCTGCCACACCCCCTCCCTAGCCTTAACCCCCAAGACCGAGAATGGAGCTTGAGGGTAAACAAGTAGTATTCTAAGACAACATTTAAATTCAACATTCTCCCCCATATCTATTAAGGATTTCAACATGTTTACAACACTCTATCTATCTTTCATAGACATAGTTTTTCCTATATTCTTTATTACATGATCCGAGCCGTGCCCTGAGAATTTACCAAGTCCTGGTGTGATGGTGGTTAGCAGACTCCTCCCTGAATGCTCCACTTTGCTACCTGAGGAGGAGAAGGAGGGGGGGAGGGGGGAGGATATAAGAAAACATTTGGAAGAGTGTGAACTACTAAGCCTAGTGAGTGATTATTTTAAAATAGTAATCACTTTGCAAATCATATTTTTGGGAAATCAATCACATAATCATAATTTCAATATAATTTATGCATGATCATGTATATGTTCATTCAATCAACATTTTCCAGTCCCATGCTATACGTGGCATGCTCACATCCTGGACACATTATCAATCATCATAACTTTTTATGGAAACTTTCTTATAACCCACTTTTCCCGCCAATGTGTACACCGACAATTCTTTATCCCACTAGTCTTGCATAGGTATGACTATATTTTCTGCCGGTCGTCATCGACTATTATTTTCCACCGATCGAGGTCGACTATATTTTCCTGCCAAGCACCTTTTGTTAAGCATGCTAACTATGTAATCTGGGTATAATCTCAGTTTCCATAGCAATTTCACAAACAATATTGGCAAGCATCATAACACCATAAGCATGTATTTTGCACTTACATATGCATTTATTCACATATCAAAGCATAAAGCTAAGTAAACATTCACCATCAGCAAGTTTTTCCACTAAAATCACCTTCAGACTACCTTCCTGAGAATTCCTCCATATTAATGAAAATTCTTTAATTAATACTTGTTATATCAATAAATAATGTCAAATTTAGCCAAAATATCATTATATATTGAAAACACCAGCTTACCCTACTCAAAATTAGCCAAAATACTAAAGTTAGTCTCTTTAGAGGTTATTTGGATCGAGATAGGCAGCTGGGCGTTGGGCAGTAGGCAGAGTGGGTCTGCTGTGCCACACAGAGGCTGGCGCGTTTGAGAGTGCGCTGCGCGATGGCGTGCGCTGGCCGTGATGTGCCGCACGGGGAAGGCAACTGCGTTGGGTTAGTGGCACGAGATGCATCGAGCGATGCGTGCGCGGATGGATGGATGGACGTAGTGCTGTGTGCACGCAAGGCATGGGCTGGCTGTGCGTCCGACTGCTTCAATGTCTCACCAACGCAGCCTTATTTTTTTGATCTCCAATCAACTAATAACTCAAACGTCACTCTCTAAATATGCTCTCAACACACAATTTAGGTGCTGGTACGAATGAATTTCCCTTGCCCAACTCCTCTATTTATAGCTATTTCAAACTCACCCCATGTTGACAACACAAACCTCCATTTGTCTCCCTTTAGAGTTGCCAACATTCAGTCTACCAGCCTATCCTTAGCCTAGCCTTGAGTTGTTCTCCTTTCAGCTTTCCAGCCAAAATCCTTTTGTTGCATGAAATCTCCTTCACCCACCTTATGCTTGGGTGAATTGCATGAAATCTCCTTTAGCCACCTCCTACTAAAACTTTATGTGATCCTTCTTTTGCCACCTAAATCACCTAAATACCTCACATATTTCTCCACTTAAATTGTAAGTCTTATATTCGTATACTCTTGGCATTCTCTCTTGAAGTTTTCCATCAATTAGCCTCACCTTCTATCCTTAACGCATAGCAACTCACCTTTCCTTCATCAAAGTTCAACTTAGCCAACGCATGAGATTGGTCATCACCAATGCATAGGGTGGCCACTCATCCTCGACGCATGGCTTGCTAAGTGTGCTTTGCTTGTCCTACTAGGCATGATGCATGGTGCTGACAATCGAGGCCATGGTGCTGCTAGGCACTTGCAGGTTGGTCACATGGCATGCTCGGCCGCATAGGCACTCTCGGCCATGTGGGCGTGCGCTTGGCCTGGCGCATCGACGCATGGTTGCCTGGGTAGTGCATAGGATGGCTTGCTCGTTTGTTCGTTCAGCGCATAGGCAGGCGCTCATCGACCGCATGGCTGCGCTTGTCCTCGCCGTATGGCCTGCGCGCTTGGCACAATGGCTAGTGCATTGGCCTTGACGCATGGCCCTGCGCGCTTAGGCGCATGGCCTGTGTGCTTGGCCTGTGTGCTTGGCCTCGACGCATGGCTGACACGCCTAGCATGTTCACTCGACGCATGCTTGCTGCCCTGTCCACATGGCTCTTGTATGCCTTTGCTTGGTTGTATGCAACCCCTAGCCATTTTTTCAAATTTTCTTGCTTCCATCCTTCATTTCTTCTTGCATCCAACATATCTTAAGCTCTTCCTAGGCATTTGGACCTTTGGTCACCTTTTTGGAAAATTTTGATGTTTTCCTCCCTTTGTTCTAATATCCCCACTCAATATTTTTCTTCTCTATTTAACTTTAGTTTTAGTGTTACGGTCTTACATAAAGCTATCCCATATGTACAATCATGAGAGAGAAGCCGCCTTCACCCCGAAGCTCTATATATACTAGAGGCATCCTTTAGAAAAGGGGTTCACCGGTTCGAAAATTCATAAGTTTGGATCAGTTAGCTTAGCACGTTTTTGTCCATAGTTTTCCTTTTTATTTGAAGGCAGAGCAAGAGAAGAGTAAAGATGTCAAAGATCGCTCAGGGCAACTCGAGAGAGAACCTTGAGACGTAGAAGCAGAGAGTGGGCCGACTCTCGTGAGAGCGAGATTATCTTTTGAACACAAGTAGAAAAAATTATTAAAAGCCTAGGAAGCAACAGATTACTACCAGACTCTTTATTCTATCCTTGCATTGTTATTTTGTACTTCATCTTTATATTTATACAATGGAAGTTCTTATTCTACATCTGTTCACTCTCTTTGCACGCATGAGTTGCTAAACTAGTCGAATGGGTTGAGAAGAATTAAGCTAACATGACCTAGGAAGTTCATTGCTTGCGATTATCTTGTGTTATGATGTGCCAAATACCCCTTTAGAACTACTCGAGAGAGAGTCTAAAGAAAGAACCTAAGACTCGAGAGAGCTAGGTTAGAATCTAGACTCGAGAGAGCAAGATTAGAACTACATAAACAAGAGATAGGGACTTAGAGATAAGCTCTGTTTGCCAACGTGCATCGCATGCATCCTAGAGATAGGAATGATATTATGTGGTCGCCTTATTTGTGTGTGTGTCAGTTTATCATCGTATAAATAAGAATAGAGGCTTATGTGTAGGTCCTATAGACTTATCGCATATATCGCATGCGTTCTCGCCTTAGAAGTCACGACATTCTCACCGAGAGGTGGTTTACTGTTGTATGCATGTTGCATGATCGCATAGCATGAACGCATCCTAGGAAGTGTTAGCCGAAACTTTTCTCAACCTGTTCATCGCATACTCATCGTATCTTCTGTTTATTCAACTCTTTTCAAACTCCGCCACATTTGTATATTTTTCATTACCACAAACAACAACCTCAACAACTATTGATTTATTTGGTTACCGCAAATTTTTCCTAAAAATTACCACTGCAACCTATTTTCCCAAGTCCCTGAGTTCGACCCTGGACTCACTAGGAAACTCGGTGGGGTTTACACTTGGATTTCACTGAGAAAACTTGAGTGCTCAATGCATTTTCATTATCGCATTTCATCCACAATTTCACATCATAAAATAACGCATCAAGGACATAGGGTGCAAAATGGAACTCACTCCTACCCTCTCTTAGGGATAGTAGAGAGGTTGTTCCATTAAGTGCTTATTTTGGGTCTTGAACAAGCGGTCTCACCCTCTCATTGGCCCGAGAAGGACTCGATTTTGTTGATTGGATCACAAAAACATTGTTCATTAAGGGATCAGTGGGACATAAGGAACAAGAGGTAATTTCGAGGGTAAAATAAAGATTCGACTCAGCGTTATTACGAACAACCTGTGAAGGGTTGACTTACTAATCATGGTTATATCGAGTGGACATAATATATCAACAGTGAGGGGAATTCAATTATGGGCTTTAGTGGAATGATCTATTAGTTAACGAATGAAGGTTAGATCGGTCTAAATAAGTTTAACCGATTAATCTCGGATCATTGGAGCCCATGATCTATATATTGGGGTTTGTGCCCTAAAGTCTCGTGTCCAGTAGTTTGTAAACAACTTTGCACGAACATTTGTGATGTATAATATGATATTTACTTCACTACTTGACTTTGCACATTTAGATTTTACCACAAACCAATAAACTTAATATCCCTGGTTATCTGTATGTAACTTAATCATGTATGTGGTGACATACTAGTGGATCATGTCTTGAGTGATAACCAAAATGGTCTGTAGTATATGGATATAGGAGGGAAACCTTATCTTGGTAACACTACGGATCCAGCCCGCTTTGTAGAATGGTCGCAAGTGTTGTGACTTGTCACAGATGGTCTAATCCTGATTATTCGTGTAGGGGACATGTGAACGGGGGCGTCCTATACAAAGAGTTTGTATAAGACCTGACCTCGAAGTGTTAACGTCTCATTATATAACACCATTTATAACTGAGACTTCACTTCACTAGGATTACCATAGGTAACATGACCTCAATCTTGAGTGAGTTGGAAACTCCTGCCATTGAGGGCGATCCTTTGATTTGCATGGGTGCGAGTGGCCAGAACGCTTACTCAAACCTACCATTTTGGGGATTCGTCTGATTTGGGAGCTACGAACTTAGCTACACAAGATGGAATTCACTTCTTCCCTGAGGTAGGGGTAAGTAGATAGATAACTCCCTTAAGGGCTGATTCCAGGGCTTGAACGATGTGGTGTCACGCACCTTCTCATGGCCCGAGAGGTGTTCATACATAGTAGGACTATGTTGTATTGTTCATTAGAGGGATCAGTGGTACTTAAGGAGGAAGATATAATTATAGGGGAAAAGGGATAAATTGGCCTGCTGTAATTACGAGCATCTGTGAAGGGTCTCGTACTGATGATTGGTTATATCCAATGGACATAGAAATATATCTATGACAAGAAAAGTTTAACTGTCGATCTTTTGTGGAATGCTTGGCAGTTAACAGATGGTGGATATCGTGACTAAAGAATTTAGTCAATTATTCACGTACCGTTGAAGCATCGAGCCATAGGTCCATAAGGTCCCCTTGGTAGCTTAGATACAAGTTGAGAGTCAATTTTTGGGTCAACTTGAAATGTTCGAATTGACTAGAGGGAGTTCGATTATTATGATATAATTGAACGAGTTAATTAAATATTATATAATTAACTTTATGTATGAGATACATTAATTTGGAGAAAATTGGATAAATATGATTTATATCTAGTAGAGAAAAAATATTATAATTAATATTTGATATTAATTTATAAGTTATGAATGTGATAAGATCACATTCGTGGACGATTATAAAGGATATGGGAAGACGCCTCTTCGTTTAAAATAACGGATGAGTGCATTATAAATAACAGACGATGTGTTGATCTCGGTGTGTGCGGGTATTGTGAAAAAGATAGTGTCATCGTTTAGAAAATCAATGCCTATACGATAGTGACTGCACGATCGCTTACATATACGATATTGCTAAGCGATCGCATACCGATTACATCGTCGCGTGCTATTATCTAAACGATCGTTTACCTTTTTCCTAAACGTCGTTTAGCTCCCGGTATATACTAAACGATCATATAGACGATCACTTAGTTTTTCCTACATGATCTTTTGGACGATTACTGACCCTTTTCTTACACAATCATTTAGACGATCGTTTACCTTTTCCTACACGATTATTTAGACGATCACTTACTTTTACTACACGATCATATACTTCACCTAAACGATTAAGCATATTGTCTATGCGATAGACAACCACATCTCCCACTTGCTTGATCGTTGTGTATGGTCTCTCTTCCTCCTTCCCTCTACCAAATTCGAACAAAGCCCACACTTTGGATTATCACTCCAAGAATACTGAGGCCTCTGAGTGGTGTTGTTTTCTCCGTTTCCTTCTGTCCGAGTGGTAACTGTTCGAGGTAGACGATTGGACTTCAGACTCGCTGTGAAGAAGAAATCTTCATCTGGTATGATTTCTTGATCCCTTTAGCATTATAAAAGTATGTTTGAATGTATATGCGGTAATTCTGTCATAATGAATTGAAAATATCTGTTTCCGCTCGTAGGTATTCTTGAATAATAGTTCCTTCACTGTAGGTCCATGAGGTTGCTCTACTAGCTCAAAAATGGATTAGCTCTAGAGTAGTGGGATAAGTTAATTTGAAGCGTTCAAATTAGAATCAAATAAAAATGGAGAATATATATTTAAATATATGAAGATGAAACTGTGTAAAAAATAATTTAATATTGGATATTAAATTAATTAGAACTATTTAAATTGTTTAAATAATTATTTATTAATTTTATTAGAAAATTAATTTGTAAAATTAATAAATTTTGATTTTAGAATTAAAATATGATTTTAAAATCAAAATTAGATTTTGGAAACAGAAAAACACAAAAAAGGAAAAATGGTTTTTCCATCCTCATGTTCAAGTTACTCACAAAGAACCCACTTCTTCAACCTTCATTACTTCAAGCATGAGTTGCATCACATGCAGCAAATCTCTTTGCATGATCGTCTACTATATATTGAAGAGATTGGAGTTATTTTGGGAGGTTAAAACTGAATGAATTTCTCTGAAAAATTCTTGAAGAAGAAGGTGTTCTTCATTTTGGGTTGTTGCACTGAGCATTCTCTAAATTCACTTTGATTCTAGCTTATTTTGAGTCCCACAACTCAATCTAGAGCACCAAGAGAATATTAGGGAAGATCTTGTGGTGGTCTACACAAAGATTTGGAGGAATTAACAGTTGGAAATAGAGATTTCAACGGTTCTTCAAAGGTATGTTATTGAACATTAAATTATGTTTCAGCATGTTTCTATTTATGACAAAATTAATCAATTAGAGTGCTTGTCGATCCTAATTTCTTTCGCTACGTGCTAGTACCTGTCCAACAATTGGTATCAGAGCATCATATAAGCAATCAATTCCGATTAGTTTTAGTTTGGTGGGTGTTTTATATGAAAATATGAAACTGCTGCACTGATATGATGTTTTAAGATTTGACTTTTAATTTTTCTTTGATTTTTCGTTTAAATTTGTAATTGACTCTTGCTTGATGAGCTTATATGTCTTCCCAAGAGTCTGTAATTTATTTGGGTCATTAGAGTTAAAATTAAGATGTGATTCGAAGAAACAAGCGAAGAGGCCGAATTACAGATTCCAGATGATTAGACTCTGTTCATATCGTCATTGAGCTTCAATAGCTAAGCTATGTTTAGCTTCATGCGTTAGACGATGTAAAGAAAAAGCTAAACGATACTGTAGCTTCGGGCGTTGATCGTTTAGGTGTTGTGCGCTAGACGATCATGTACCTGCTGGAGTTAAACGATACGTTGTATTGCTATGCGATAGCACTACATGATCATGTAGCTTCGAGCGGGAGCTAAGCAATAGCACTACACGATCATTTACCTTTGATCGGGAGCTAAGCGATGCGTTGAGTTGCTATGCGATAACACTAAGCGATCGTTTACCTTTATGCGACAGTGATAACGGGTATAAATGCACATTATCATAGTGCTAAGTTCTTAAACAATGCTGGCTTGCGTTGATAAAAGATGTTAGATTGCGTCCAAAAAGCATCAAATTCATAATATTGTGGTCACATGCATTCATTGCATAGGAACAGTTGATTTTCGTATTTTTATGCAGAATATGCGTTGACGCAAGACGAAAATGTGTTTTATATGTAATTTGTTATTAGGTAATATTATTTGAGAGTCAAAGATTTGTGGATGTTATGTTATATTTAAGACGAAGAGTATTGGTAGTTGTTTATTTGAAAAATTCTTAAGATTCAAACATGTTTTGTAGATATTATTTACTATTATAGACATCTAATTAATTTTGACAATTTTTATTTTAGTTTATTTTATATTTATAAGATTCAAACAGGTATGACATTTAAAAAGAAAAAAACAAGATCTAAAATATAGTAAATAAAGAAAAAAGTTATTTCCGATGTTTAATTATATAATCTCGACGGTACATGGGGTCGTGTAATTTCATGCTTTTCTTTTACTTTTTCCCAATACTAAAATAGATTACCATTGGCATGAGTAACCTATCCCGACGGTAAACCAATCATCGGTAAAATCGTCGAGAAAGCATCGTCCGGAGAACCTTTCCTGACACAAAAAAGCCTTATTGTAGGGAAAAAAGATCCCTCAATGGGTCAAGGATGGGAGCTTTTTGCCAAACCTAAATGAAACTATCGGGATAAATCATTTCTCCCAACGGTAAGAATAAATTACAACCGTCGAGAGAAGTCATCTTATGTCGACAATGTTTTAATCTTTTGCATATGGTTTCCATCATCGGGACATGTCCAGATTTTTCTAATGATTTGGTTTTTTTTATTTTTGAAAATTAAATTTATTTACTCTCAATTTCTTACAATGATTTGCATCTTATTTAAGTACAAGAGTTGTATTTTTAGCCAAATTCCAAAAATAAAAATAACCTTCTAAAAATTATCTTTTAGTTTTCAAGGCTTGACTTAATTTTTTCAAACATTAGTAAAACGTAGTTTAAAAAAAAAAGGGGTAAGAAACTTAAAAGTTGAATCCTTTTTTACCGACTTAATTTTAAAAAATAAAATCCAATAACTAAACGGTACTAAACACGATCTACTTTTTTTAGATTTAAAAGAATTGACTTGGTTATTAGAAATATTGGTTCAATTTTTTAAAAACTAAAAACAATGGTTAGAAAACCTCCATAATAATATTGTCAAATTACTTATATCTCAAGATCAGCCAAAAAATGAACAATAACAATATCATATTTATTTACTTATTATTTGTGTATACGTGAGGGAGGACTTAGTTCATAATTAAATAATTAATTAAAGCTAATAAAAATTCTAAAACATAAAGAGATGATTATCAACAATGGAGGTTAGTGCATCTTATTAGTTTAGTCACATGGTGAATATAATATTCCCCTATTTGATAATAAACTAAATACAATTTGCAGGCATATAGCTTTGCTTAGTATTTCCACATTATAATTGAAATTGAAAGGAGATTTATTCTGATTCCCACCAAACTACTTTTTCCTTTCCTTTTTCTTTTCTTTATTTATTATTTATTATTATTATTATTATTATTTTGGCGGAAAGTTGATTCACATCAATTGGACCTTAAAATATTGCGGTTTAATAGCATATGAGGAAACATGTACAATGAGTTTCATCATTTATCTCAATTATATAAAATAATGGACGAATATAAATTTAAATCTAAACTACTACCATTTAAATTTTAAACTAATAATTTTATCGATTTAGTCCCAAACTTTGGGAGTTAAATCAATGTACACCCTAAATTAATAATTGTTTTAATTTAAACTCTGAAGTTAAGAGATTTTATCAATTTAAACACTAAATTTTCATAAATGTATCAATTTAAACCATTCGTTATGTTTCATTTTGATCGACATAATGTGATATATAATTATAAATCTATCAATTAAACATCTAAACGTACGTAAGTTCAATTTAAAATATTGAATGTTTTGCATGTTATTTCAAACTAAATATGAAGGAACGTGTAAAATGATACACTTATTATCAAAATTTAGGGTTTAAATTGATATAATTATTAGCTTAGGGTTTAAATTGAGACAACCATAGATTTAAATGGGTACTATTATTAGTTTGGGCTTAAATTGATAAAATCCCAAAAGTTCAGGGCTATAAATAGTATTTTTCCTAAAATAATAAAGAAAAAATATATTACATTGATAGGTTTTGAGTTTAGTTTTCATTCGACCCCTATCTATATTTCTAAATGTAGTAATTTAACTCTCGAGTTTAATTTTAATTTTAATTTAATGCCTAGGATTCTAAATGTTACAAATTCCCTTGAAGACTTGAGTTTCGTTTCAATATGATCACTAGTTTCAAAATGTATACTTTTAACCTAAAAGTTCACTAAATATACTATTTTCCGGTTTTTGGCGTTAATATATATCTGATAATTTAAAATTATTATGAAGTAAAATTTTAAAAGTGTTCATAAAAATAGTGAAACTTAATTAATAATTAATATTTATTTTTTAAAATTAATTAATAAACATTAACACTAAAGGTGGAAATAAACTTCATTTGAGTTTGTTCATATTCTTATATTGAGTTTAAAATTGGTAAATGGGTGAATGTATAATTATGTTTAAGTTTAAGTTGGGTTTGAGATTGAAATATGTAGATATGAGTTGGTTTGTTTGAATTCTTAATGATCTCAGTTGAGTTGTAAGTTCTATATTATTGAGATTGAGAATAATTTTAAGATGGGTATATGTTATATTGAGTTTGTGGTTGAAATAAGTTGGGGGTTATTGTCTAATTATGTTTATGCTTAAGTTGAGTTTTAGTTATATACTGATGTTGAGATTTTACTTGTATATTGAGTAAACGTATAAATACGGGTTAGTTTGAAGCTAAAGTGAGTTTTATTTATTAATGTTCTTATATTGGGTTTAAAGTTGGTATAGGGGTAAATGTACAATTATGATTAAGTTTGAGTTAGGTTTTAAGTTCTATATTGAGTTTGAGATTGAAATATGTAAATTTGAGTTGGTTTATTTCAATTCATTAATGTTCTTAGATGAGTTTTAAGTTCTATATTCATGTTGAGATTGATATATAATATATGGAGCATTAAACTTATTTAAATTTGTATTTTGTAGGTATCTCGAGATTTATGTAGAAGATGCATATCCCGACAAGCTTAGTTAGGTTGTAGAATTGTGTTTTATAGGTAGTTTGTTATTATGTAATGTTATTTTGGAGTTAAGTGTCACACCCCCTCCCAAGCTTATCTTTTTTACGTGGAAGGAGGCATGAAGACAACATATATTACTCTTTCATGACGCCTATTGCCGATTCTTACTAGTTTCTTCTAAAAAAAACTTATTATTACAGTGGAAAACTTAATGGAATAAATGAAATCACATACTTTGTTTAGGATACCAATTTACAAGTTTTTAAACTATATTTTACAATTATAGCCCCATCCCGACTACAAACTTTTATTCTAGTAATAATTCTATCTTATGGCAAACCTCGACCACTTCCTATAATCTGGACTCTTCTGCTACCTTTAAGGAAAACACGAAAATAAAACATGAGCTTTTGAAGCCCAGTGAGTGGAATCATAATTATAAGTCTATTTCAACTTATAACATTATAACACGAGGTTACTACGCAAACCTTCATCTTAATGAAGCTTTTCATAAACCCACCTACACATATGGTAGATAGTTAACATTTCACATCTATAAATATTCATTAACTTATACGCACACAGTCCTTCCTTTCATAGGCTCAGTGTTGGAAATGTCCTAGAACTCGCAGTTCGTGTTAAACATTCTATTTATCAATAATAATGACTCATTGATTTTATATCTTATTATGAAAATCCCATAAATATATCATTGGCTTTAGTCTAAATACTGTAACTTTATGTAGTGACATAAACAGAATCAAATTGACAGTATATAACCTAAATGGTCTAATAAGTATATGGATGAAATTGGGTATCTCATCCTGGTAACATTATTGGATGTGACCCACTTTGTAGTTGTTACAAGAAGTTTTAAAGTGCTACAAATGATGTGATCCACAAATCGTTCATAATGAGACATGTAAGTGGAAGCATCCTATGTAATGAGTTTGCATATAAACTGGACCACGAAAATAGTCATTTTTCTTTAGAACGATCATTTACTGTTAAAACTGACTATTTCATTTATCAAATAACTTAGGTTAACTCGATCTTAATTGTGAGTTAGCTATGAACTCCTGTTTGTTTAGGATTATCCTTTGATCTGCAAACTGTGAGAGTAGTCCATCAGTACTGCTTGATAAGCTTCCCATTTTAGGGATAAGACTAGATGAATAGCTGGGGACATAGCCTTACAAGATGGAATTCATTCCTACCCGATTTAGGGTTAGCAAATAGGTTGTTCTCTTGAGTACTGATTCTAGGTCTTGAACAATCGAGCCCCCGCATTCTCATGATAGAGAAAGGATTTGATTTATAGAGATTATGAATCAGAATTGTTCATTAGAGGGTCAGTAGGAACTTAAAGAACAAGATGTATTCACAGTAGGAAAACAGTAATTTTGATCTAGCTGTGATTACGAACAACTTGTGAAGGATCGAATTACTGATTATGGTTATAAAGTGGACATAATATGTCTACAGTGAGGGGAGTTGAAGTATGGATATAGTGGAGTGTCCCATTAGTTAACGAATGGGGGTTAGATCAGACTAATGAGTTTAGCCGATTAATCTCGAATCATTGGAGCCCATGATCTATATGTCCCTGAGGTCCCCCAACTAGCTCATAAATGGTTAAGCTTTAGAGTAGCTTGAGAAATTAATTTGAAACGTTCAAGTTAAACGGATTAGGAGAATATATATTTAAATATGATTTAAATTTATGAAGATGATTATTATGCAAAAATTAATTTAATATTTGATATTAAATTAATTTATGAAATTAATTTTAGAAAATTAATTTTCAGTTTTAAAAATCAAAATGATGTTTGAAATCAAATTTTGGTTTTAAAGAAAAAGTAGAAAATTAGTTTGCATGCACAAAATGGAAAAACTTGATTTTCCATTATCATCTTCTTCATGCTCACACAAAGTCAACTTCCTCTTCTTGATTAAACTCCAAGCATGAGCTGCAAGTCATGCACATCTCTTCTTTTCATGTTCATCTATAATAAATAAAGAAAATTGGAGTGAGGTTATGCATTACACAGAAATTATGAGAGAAAAATTCAGCTGGAAGAAAGGTTCTTCGGAAGTGTGCTGCTATGAGCTTTTCTCTATTCTACATCTCTTCAAGTTGTTCTTGAATCCCACAACTCGATCTAGAGCTCCAAGAGAATAGTGGAAAATATCTTGAGGTGGTTCACGGTTATCTTTGGTGAAGACTGTTGTTGTTTGATCAAGTTCTTGAAGAGTTCTACAAAGGTATGATCTAAAACCCTCTTATTTAGATGAATATGTTTTAGTTTCTGCCAAAATTAGTGAATTTGAATGCTTATGAATCCTTGATACTTCCGCTGCATGTTTTCTTAATCCAACACTCAGAAGCTAGGTCTGTCAGCCCTCTGACTATCCCATGAAAGGTTTCCCCCACAGGCTCAAGAACTAGACTTCTTGGTCCCTTGACTGTCTTGTAAGATCTCATCTTGAGCTTAGGCGCTAGGTTCATTGACCTCTTGACTATCCTAGCCCCATGCTCACCTCATGGTATAAGATTTCATTCATAAACAATAGCATTTTAACTCAAAATATGCTAAAAGACTAAAATAAGAAACCACTCACAGTGATCTGCTAGAATTGCTTTTCCTTCCCAGTTCACCCAGTTTCCCTTGATCACATGTTGAATCCTATTTCAGATTCAATCTCAAGCTTAGATTACTCATCTTTCCAGACCTTATCTCAAGACATTTCCTTCTACAAAAATGTTTTAAAAATGTCTTAGCTAGCTTACCTTAAAGTTTTGTCATGTGATTTTCTCTTGAAAGTTCGGAGTCTCAAGTTTACTCTACCCGACCCGGCTGTCTTCCCACTGGTGAACATCTCTCGATTTTCCTTAAATTTGATAGCCTTAGAGTTAGAATTTCAACAAAGCATCCTTCATACCAAAACTACATTGAATTTTAAAGCTTTTGGTCTAAAAATCATCTGATATGCACGAGTAATTTGGAATAACTTCTCATTTGAACTTGGCTCAGGCGTTTGTCCGTACACTCTGCTCCGCCCACCACCACTGTTTTGATCACTGCTCAGATCAACATTGTTTTTCCTCCATTTAACGCACATATTTCTTCTATTCTACTCTCAGTTACTCTTTTTATGTGGTCTCTCAGAAGGGAAATGTTTTCTGAATTGAAGTGAAGCCTTCTGCCATATTTTTAGGCGCTTTACCCCTCTCCTTAGCTTGACACCTCCACCTTGAGCATGTCCAGGTGTTCTCCTTTCAATCTGCCAACGTCCAACCTTGTCACCTCCTGTTTGAAGTGCATCCTTCCTCTTTTTCCAACTTAACTTAGTCGTTTTTCATGTTTTCCCCTTTGCTCAACTCAATCTGCATAGTCTTCAGGCATTTCCTTTGATCGCCATATGTCTGGTTAACTTTTCCAGCCCACAGGTCTCAGATCCTTGTCGTGTGGTACATCGTATCATACCCAACCATCTTATAGTTTTTATGACTCATTATTTAGCAAACTCACGATCTTGCGCATAGCCTATTGCATAGCTCCTGCGTCTATTATTTAGCTACATCGTGTAACGTCTGCTTATCGTGCAACTCCATTGCCTAGCTGAAGGAAATCGTACACGAGGATTTCCATGAGCAGCGGAAAGATCATTCCAAATTACAATTGTATGTAAACATTACAATTACAGCCATATATAAACATTACAATTACAGTCATAAACAGAAACATATGGTTATGCATTAATTATAGAAATTATAGCATGATATACAAAAGATCAAGGACAAACGCTACACACTTTTGTAGACTTATTGCCAAGCTCCTTGATCATGAACGCTCGATCACAGCAACACAGCAACCACGAACGTTCGTCCAACATGACCACTAAACTGCACAAACACCTTGCACTTGAACTAAGCGATCGTCTTGGTCACGAACTCTCGGAACAACACGAACATCCTCCACAGAACCTCGACAGTGTCGAGTTGAGTATGGCACCACCAAGAAGGCTACCTTGGTATTCTTGGTGTGAGAATCCAAAGGGTGGTCTCTATGTGGACTTGGTTTAAGGTAGAAAGCAGAAGGAAACACAATTTTGTAAACGATTGAACAAGTGGGATATGGCAGAACCTATCGTATATGTCGATGCCTAATTGTTTAGCAAAAGCTAAGAGGTCGTCTAGAAAAAGTTATGTGATCGTTTAGCTCATCGCTTAGCTAAGTGTCTGTCGCCTACTAACAATCCACGATCGTTTACCTTATCCAAGCCGTCGCTTAGTAAATTCTATTTACTTGACAACTTCCATTTAGAATATTTCCGAGGGAGGAAATCTCAAATTCAAAAAATCTCAAGGTTTTTAAACTTACTAAAATTAGGAAAACATTCTTTCTTTTATCTCACGGTTACCATGAAACCACCAATAACCTCCCAATCAATTGGTGATTAGAGAAAAAGAGTTAATTATCCAATAATTATGATTATAATAAATATAAATGATAACTAACTTACCATATTATTGTTGGAATTGGTGTCCTAATTCTCTTGGAGTCTCGTTGTTTTGTAAGATACACATTGTTTGATGAATAAAATAAATATTATTTCATTCTAGCATTTACTCATATCCAATAAATAAAGCTCCTTGATTATCTTATGTGAAATTAAGCATGTATATGTGATATACAAATGGATCATGCCTTGAGTGATAACCTAAATAGATCTGTAGTATAAGGATTAAGGTGGGATATTTGATCCTAATGATACTACGGATACGATCCGCTTTGTAAAGGTTTGCAAGTGTTGTAAACTACAACAGATGGTAGATTCTGACCATTCATGTGGAGACGCACGAGCGGGAGTGTCTTATACAAATAGTTTGTATAAGACTTTGACCACGAGATGACTAGACTCTGTATATAATGCCATTGATACTAGAGACTTACATCTCACCTAAATGACAATACGTGACACAACCTCAATCCTGAGTGTTTTGGGAACTCCTGCCTTTGAGGGCAGTTCTTTGATTAGTATGGGTGAGAGTGGCTAGATTACTAACTCAACATGCCTACCTTTTTTAGGACTTGTCTAATCTGGGAGTTGGGAACTCAATCCACAAGATTAAATTCACTCATTTCCTGAAGTAGGGATAAGTAGAGAGATTGCTCCCTTAAGGGATGATTCTGGGGCTTGACATAGTTGCCACAACTTCTCTTTGGAAGAGAGGACTCGGTCATAGTAGGACTATGACTTCTGTTCATTAGAGGGATCAGTGGTATTTAAGGAGTTAGATGTAACTATAGGGGTATAACGGTTATTGGCCCAACTGTACTTACGAGCGATCTGTGAAGGGTTTTTACACTTCTGATTGGTTAAGATGGACATATAATATATTTGTGGTAAGGAGAGTTCAGCTGTCGATCTTTAGTAGAGTGCCTGGTAGTTAACGGATGCTGAATCCCGTGACTAAAGAGTTTGATTAGTTATTCACGTATCGTTGGAGCTCCGAGCTACAGGTCCATGAGGTCCCCTTGGTAGCTCAATAGATTCAGTTGAGGATCAGTTCTTGGTGTTGATTTGAAATGTTCAAATTGACAAGAGGTAATTCGATTATATATGATATGATCGGTATGATGTATGAGATACATCTAGTGGAGGATTAATGTAAATGAGATTTACATTAAGTACCATCTGTCTCTTATACACATCTAGATGTGTATAAGAGACAGGACCTATACGGTAGGTTCAACTTTCTCCCACTTGTCTAATCGTTTATATGATTGTTGAATCTTCCTTCGTCTACCTCATACCAAGTCCACACAGAGCCCACCCTCTGGATTCTCACACCGAGAATATAAACCTGTCTCTTATACACATCTAGATGTGTATAAGAGACAGGGATTCCTACATCGAGAATATGAAGGTAGCTTTCTTGGTGGTGTCATACTCAACTCGACAACGTCGAGGTTCTGTGAAGGTCGTTCGTGTTGTTGGGGTGTTCGTGACCAAGGAGGTCGCAGAGGACGAGTACGCGATGTTCATGCTACGGAGCGGTCATGTTTTTTAGCCTTTGAGGTTGCTATATTTGAGCGTTCGTGAGCATGGAGCATGGAAATGAGTCGACAAACGTTCGTAGCTCTTCTCCTTGTTCAGTTGTTGTTTCATGCTGTAATTTCTGTATTGATTGCATAAATATTTGTTTTGTTTACGACTGTAATTGTAATGTTCATACATGATTGTAATTTGGAATGATCTATTCCGCTACTCATAGAAATCCTCGTGTTCGATTTTCTTCAATTATATTTGTAACCTATAGTTTTAATATTTCATCTCGTGAAACATATAAACTGATAACTGACATAAATGTCAGTTATTATGAGCGTTTTATTTAGAACTATGATGGCTGACAAGAAGAAAACGCGGTTATAATACTTAGAATTTGTGAAAAATTGAATTTTGTATTGATTAGCACCTAAATCCTCACTGATTCAATATTATGCGTTACTCTGTGCCAAAGTGTCTATTTTTGTAGCCATCGCAGGAATCAAATGCATGCGTTGGAAATAAGTACTCGCAATCAAATGCATGAGTTGAAGCCAGACGAACGCAAAGACAACTGCATGCACTGAAAACTGAGCTATTGCATAGACGAATGCATGCGGTGATCAAATGCGTCCATCGCATGGAAGTTGCGGTGATCGAATGCACCCATCGCATGGAAGTTGCGGTGATCAATTGGAAATTGCTGCCACGAAATGACAACCATAATAGAAGGATGATCACAAGATAGGTAGAACGCGTTGATACTTTAGCTAAATAAAGCTAGGACGCGAGTATCAACAAGATAAGACGATATAACATTGCCCATACCGCGACAAAGGTAGCAGTGAGACATAACACAATCATGATAGCTGTCAGCGTTTAAACTCTATAAATAGCCCCTTCGACCTTCATTTCAAAGCATCCGAACTTCTGCCTCAAGGCAGAGGTTTGCGATCACAGATGAGAGCTTGAACAAGATTTTTAGTGAGAATTCTTCACCTCCACAAACCAGGCCGAGTGAAGACCGGAGCTTCCGTCGGAGATAGAGCTCGAGAGAAACATATCTACCATTCATCCATGGCACCACCAGCAGCCTTGATGTAGAGTCCTTCATTTCTTTTCTAACCTCTATATTGTATTACATTTTAGCTTAAGATATTAAGAAATTTTGTAATCAATACATATCTTGATTCCTTCATTGTCGTCTTCTTCATCATCTTTATCTCTATCATGGTTTATCTTCAGCGTTTATTTATCAAAGGCGATCGCATACTTAATCATGTAGCCTAGAGGTAGGACGCATGTAGCAACCCACCGAGAGGTGTGCATTTTACGAGTATAGTAAGTTAATCCTTTTTACTTGGTGAATGGCTATAGCAACGCTTGTCTATGGGATGTTGCAATGCTTGTCTATAAGTTAAATAGCCACGTTTAACTGCCTGAAAAGGTAAAAGATGGAACGAATTAAAGTAAAGTATGTATTGTTCCTAGAGATAGGCACAATCTTATGCTCGATGCAACCCTTCTTTTGCTCAATCTGTTTAGTTAGGAGTAGGAGTAGTGTGTAAATCCATTAAAATTTCTTCGTTTTATTTTTATTCATCACCTCAAACGCATTCCTTCACGAGCATTATTGAGTGACAAGTCCCTGTGTTTGACCTCGTATTACCCAAGAAACTTGCATTCACGTTATACTTGGCGTGAGCGTAAGAAAACTTGTGATAGGAACGTATGGTCATTGCATACTAGATGAACGCATTTTCATTCCGACGCATGACCTCAGATGCATGGGCATAAATGCATTGTTTAAGCCATGTCTAACGTATGATTGCATGTACAACCCCATCCGTCCCTAATTTTCCTTCCAATAAGTTTTCAGTGTCGTTGCTGGGGACTTGGCAGCTAATGTTTTGTGAAGTTTTGTGTTTTCGTAGGCACCCCTTTCAATCTTAGGCGTATTATAGATTGTGCGACCAAGTTGCAAAAAATATTTGAAGTATAGACGATGCGTTGAAAGTCCAATATTGACCTCGAGATAGAAAGGCTATCTGTCGCATGAGTTGGAAGCAATTTTAGGCGCATGTCAACCATCATGCATCCAACAATTGCTAGAAGCTCCAATGGTCAAGGCGAGCCCCTTGACCCAAACAGTTGAGAGCCATCTCCTACATGGGTGACTCCTTGCGGTGACAACACTCCAACTTCTCCAGGGACGTCTTCTACTCTATCTTTACGTTGCTTTCTTAGCTTAGTTTATTATTTTTATTTATTTTTATTTTGGATATGCGGCTGTTTTCTTGGTTGTGGTGCATTTGCTCTTTGTAGGTGCGATAATAACTCTCCTCGGTGCGCAGTTACAATGGAAGAATCCTCCACATCCTTCAACGCATGGCTTCAATCGCATGAACTCTAACGCATTGTCGCATGCGTTATTCTACTTAAGGCTCTTTTCTTGTTATCTTTTATGTATTATCCTTTTGGAATTCTCCTTGTATGATTGCAGTCCTTTGCGATGCATCTATGATGGTACACATAATTCACTGCATCCGCTAACTAGGCATCACAAGGCGCCCCTTACTTTTAATAGTTTTTTCAAATTGTGAAAGTCTATAGTTTTATTGTGTGCAAACTCTTGCTCAAACATTTGTTATCACATTCCTGTTGAGTTTGTTTTTAGCTTGCAGTGAGAACGCTGCCACCCTTTAACTTTGGGGGTGGCTGCGGTCTCGGAGAATTACGTTCATTACTTTGCGGTCATTCCCTTAAAAAAAATACTTTTGAAAATAACAACTCCACTGTCAACACAATGGGGAAACCCATGTTGATAAGAGTTAAGTTGTGAAAGGCATTTACTCGTAGTTGGATGTCCGCATGACACCCGTAGGGGCAAACCAAAATGAAGGTAAGTCGCTAGGATCAACGCATAAGCGTAACTTCTCTGTCGGACGCAAGCCAAATTAAACAAGACATGAGTTGAGTTGAATATGGAATGCAACCGAAGTTGGATGCCGCATGACACACGTGGGGGTAAGTCAAAATGAAGAACGTAACCAGGTTTAACACCGCATTCGAATAAGTAATCACATAATCTTGAATTGTTTTGAACGAACGCATTCTCATGAGCTGAACGCAATGTTGCAGAGAATGAATAAAAATTTTTTTAGCAAAGGCTTGCTGAATTTTAACTTAGAAAAGATCTCTTTGAAGAAGCAGCCAAAGTAGAGGAGAGCATTGCAACCATGGTTAGAGGTATGAATTAATTATATTATGAAAGACTGGTCATCGCAAAGGAATGACGGAAGGTGAGGTAAGAATTTCTTAAGTATGACGCATGCTTGAGGACAAGCATGATTCTAAGTTTAGGGGTTGATAACTGGCATAAATTCTAGTTATTATGAGCCTTTTATTTAGAATTATAAGGGCTGACAAGTAGAAAACCTGATGATAATACATAAAATTTGTGAAAAATTGAGTTTTGCATCGATTAGCACCTAAATCCTCACTGACCCAATATTATTCGTTACTCTGTGCAAAAGTGTCTATTTTTGTAGCCATCGTAGGAATTAAACGCATGTGTTGGAAATAAGTACTCGCAATCAAATGCATGCGCTGAAGCCAGACGAACGCAAAGACAAACACATGTGCTAAAAATCGAGCTATTGCATAGACGAATGCATGCGGTGATTGAATGCGTCCATCGCATGGAAGTTGCGGTGATAGAATATGCCCATCACATGGAAGTTGCGGTGATCAATTGGAAATTACGGCAATGGAATGACAACCATAATAGAAGGACGATCGCAAGATGGGTAGAACGCGTTGATACTTCAGCTGAATCAAGCTCGGACGCATACCTTGGGAGTATCAACAAGATAAGATGATGTGACATTGCCCATACCGCGACAAAGGCAATAGTGAGATATAATGCAATCATGATAGCTGTCGGCATTTAAACCCTATAAATAGCCCCTTCGACCTTCATTTCAAAGCATCCGAACTTCTGCCTAATTTGGAAGGAAAATTAGGGACGGATGGGGTTGTACATGCAATCATGCGTTAGACATGGCTTAAGCTATGCATTTACGCCCATGCGTCTAAGGTCATGCTTCTGAATGAAAATGCGCTAATCCAGTATGCAATGACCACGCATTTCTATCACAAGTTTTCTTACGCTCACGCCAAGTATAACGTGAACGCAAGTTTCTCTGGTAATTCGAGGTTGAACACAGGGACTTGTCACTCAATAATGCTTGTGAAGCAATGCGTTTGAGGTGATGAATAAAAATAAAACGAAGAAAGTTTAATAGATTCACACTACTCCTACTCCTAACTAAACAGTTTGAGCAATAGAAGACTTGCAGTGAGAATAGGTAGATACTCAACAACCATTAACGCATAGTAATGTTTATTATCTTAAATCGCCCGAGTAATCCCAACTCGTCACACTAACGCATCGCATACCTCTCGGTGGTCAGCCGCATGACTATATCTCTATAGTGCATGGTTGCGTCGAGCATAAGATTGTGTCTATCTCTAGGAACAATGCATACTTTGCTTTAATTTGTTCCATCTCTTACCTTTTCAGGCAGTTAGACGCGGCTATTTAACTTATAGACAACTATTGCAACATCCCATAGACAAGCGTTGCTACAGCCTTTCACCAAGCAAAGAAGATTAACTCACTATACTCGCACAACGCACACCTCTCGGTGGGTTGCTACATGTGTCCTATCTCTAGGCTACACAATTAAGTATGCGATCGACTTTGATAAATAAATGCTGAAGATAAACAATGATAGAGATAAAGATGATGAAGAAGATGGAAATGAAGGAATCAAGATATGCATTGATTACAAAATGTCTTAATATCTTAAGCTAAAATGTAATACAATACAGAGGTTAGAAGAGAAATGAAGGACTCTGCGTCAAGGCTGCCGGTGGTGCCATGGATGAATGGTGGAGATGTCTCTCTAGAGCTCTATCTCCGACAAAAGCTTCGGTCGTCACTCGGTCTGGTTTATGGAGGTGAAGAATTCTCACTGAAAATATTGTTCAAGCTCTCATCTGTGATCGCAAACCTCTGCCTTGAGGCAGAAGATTGGATGCTTTGAAATAAAGGACGAAGGGGCTATTTATAGGTTTTAAACACCGACAACTATCATGATTGCATTATGTCTCACTGCTGCCTTTGTCGCGGTATAAACAATGTCACATCGTCTTATCTTGTTGATACTCTCAAGGTATGCGTCCAAGCTTGATTCAGCTGAAGTATCAATACGTTCTACCCATCTTGCGATCGTCCTTCTCTTATGGTTGTCATTTCGTGGCTGAAATTTCCAATTGATCACCGCATTCGCTTGATCACTGCAACTTCCATGCAATGGGTGCATTTGATCACTGTAACTTCCTTGTGATGGACGCATTTGATCACCGCATGTATTTGTCTATGCAATAGCTTGGTTTTCAGTGCATACGTTTGTCTTTGTGTTCGCCTAGCTTCAGCGCATGCATTTGATTGCAAGTACTTATTTCCAACGTATGTGTTTGATTCCTGCGATGGCTACAAAAATAGACACTTTGGCATAGAGTAACGTATAATATTGGGTCAGTAAGGATTTAGGTGCTAATCAACGCAAAACTCAAATTTTCACAAATTCTAAGTATTATCACCGCATTTTCTACTTGTCAGCCCTCATAATTCTAAATAAAAGACTCATAATAATTGGCATTTATGTCAGTTATCATAAACCATAGCTCCTTTTCTATTCCATGGAACTTAATATAAATCTCATTTACATTAATCTTCCACTAGATGTATCTCATATATCATATTGATCATATTATATATAAACGAATTACCTCTTGTCAATTTGAACATTTCAAATCAACACTAAGAACTAATCTTTTATTGAATCCATTGAGCTACCAAGGGGACCTCATGGACCTGTAGCTCGAAGCTCCGGCGGTACATGAATAATTGACTAAACTCTTTAGTCACGAGATCTACAATCCGTTAACTGCCAGTCACTCCACTAAAGACCGATAGTTGAACTCTTCTTACCATAGATATATTATGTGTCCATCTTAACCAATCAATAGTGTGACAATATTTCATAGATCACTCGTAAGTACAGCTCGGCCAATAACCATTATGGCCCTATAGTCACATCTAACTCTTTAAGTATAACTGAATCCTCTAATGAACATAAGACATAGCCTACTATGACTGAGTTCTCTCTTCCAAAGAGAAGTTGTGGCCACTATGTTCATGCTCTGGAATCAGCCCTTAAGGGAGCAATCTTTCTACTTATCCCTGCTTCGGGAAGGAGTGAATTCCATCTTGTGTATTGAGTTCCCAGCTCTCAAATCAGAAAAGTCCCCAAAAAAGTAGGCATGTTGAATTGGAAATATAGCCACTCTCATCCATACTAATCAGAGGACCCCCCTCAAAGGCAGAAATTCCCAAAACACTTATGATTGAGGTCGTGACACCTATGGTCGTTTAGGTGAGATGTAAGTCTCTAGTATCAATAGCGTTATATACAGAGTCTAGTCATCTCGTGGTCCAGTCTTATACAAACTCTTTGTATAGGACACTCCCGCTCGCACGACTCCACATTAATGGTCAAGATCTACCATCTGTAGTAGTTTACAACACTTGCAAACCTCTACAAAGTGGGTCGTATCCGTAGTGTCACCAGAATCAGATATCCCACCTTAATCCTTATACTACAGACATATTTAGGTTATCATTTAAGTCATGATTCACTTGTATATCACATATACATGCTTAAGTTTACGTAAGATAACCATGGAGCTTTGTTTATTTGATATGAGTAAATGCCAGAATGAAATAACAGTTATTTTATTCCTAAAACAATGTGTATAATTACAAACAACGAGACTCCGGGAGAATTAGGACACCAATCACAACACCAGGCGCAACGCCCATCGTTTAGCACTCTGTCTATCGTGTAGTGCAAACGCTCACCGTTTAGCGTCTGAAGGAACTCTTAAACAAGAGTATCCATGAGCGCATGTAGATATTTTCGATTTCATTGTGACCGAATTACCACACATACATTATAACAAATAGATATGCATTGTAACACTGATTATAGGCATACTTTAACAAATAAAATACAAAAGACTGAGTAAACATACCAGTTGAAGAAAATCTTCACTCGTACTCAGTCCAGCAGAAGCATCTCCTCCACGCTTCTTATCGCCCAGCAAATAGTCGCCTACCAGCACCACGGTCGTCTATACGATCGACAGTACATGAATCAACAGCAACTGGGGACGACACCACCACTCAAAGCCCTCAGGATTCTCAGAGTGGGAATCCAAAGGGTGGAGTTTGATGGAATTGGTAGAGGGAGGAGGAAAAGACGATTGTGTAGATCGAACAAGCAAGTGGAAGATAGTAGATGCCTATCGTATAGTCGGGTGCTTATTGTTTAGGAAAAGGTACACGATCGTGTAGGTTTTACTAAACGATTGTCTAACAAATGTTAAGCAATCGTTTAGGTCTGCTCAGCTAACTAAGTGATCGTTTAGAAAAGGTAAGTGATCATTTAAAAATCATGTGCGATCGTTTAGTGCACAGGTGTGCGATCGTTTAGAACGATGAGCGTTATCGTATAGGCTTTCAACGTTTAGCAATCGTATGGATTCACACTATGAGCGAATTTCTACATATCTTACAAAATGAAACCAATTTTTATTTTATTCTTCAGTTACAATAACCGAATTAAATTTTCCCACTTTTGCACGATTCCGGAGAAATTCTCGGACAATTATCTCACAACCGCCTATTTAATTAAATAATGAATATAATCATGTTATATTCCTAACCTATAGTTTGATATCATATATCTACTATAGTAATTTCTCCTACTTGATATAAATCATATTTATATCCAATTTCCTCCAAAATAATGCATCTCATACATTTAGTCAATTATATCATATATAATTAACCAGTTTAATTATATCATATATAATCGAACGATCTCTTGTCAATTTGAACATTTCAAACTGACACAAAAACTTATTCTCGACTTTATCCAAGGTACCAAGGGGACCTTATGGAACTGTGGCTCGAAGCTCCAACGATACGTGAATAGCTTACTAATCTCTTTAACCACAAGATCCACCATCCGTTAATTGCCAGACATTCCACTAAAGACCAACAACTGAACTCTTCTTACCACATATATATTTTTGTGTCCATCGGATATAAAAAATCATGAGTACGATGACCCTTCACAAATGCTAGTAAGTACAGCTGCGACAATTTACCATTTAGTTCTTATAGTTATATCACACTCCTTAAGTACCACTGATTCCTCTAATGAACAATAAAACATAGTCCAACTATGTGTGAACACCTCTCGAGCCAAGAGAAGGTGTGTGGTGCCACATCTTTCAAACCCTAGAATCAGCCCTTAAGGGAACTATCTATCTACTTGCCCCTACTTTGGGGAANAGAATCAGCCCTTAAGGGAACTATCTATCTACTTGCCCCTACTTTGGGGAAGGAGTGAATTCCATCTTGTGTAGTTGAAGTTCCCAGCTCCGAAATCAGACGAATCTCCAAAGTAGTAGGTTTAAGTCGACGACCTGGCCACTCACACCCATGCAAATCAAAGAACCGCCCTGAATGGCAGGAGTTCCTAACTCACTCAGGATTGAGGTCATGTTACCTACGTTCACCTAGTGAAGTGAAGTCTCTGTCATAAACGGTGTTATATAACGAGATGTTAACACTTCGTGGTCAGGTCTATATAAACTCTTTGTATAGGACGCCCTCGTTTGCATATTCCCTATACGAATGATTAGGATTAGAACATCTGTGACAAGTCACAACACTTGTGACCATTCCACAAAGCAGGCCGCATCCGTAGTGTTACCAGGATAAGATTTCCCTCTTTTATCCATATACTATAGACCATTTTGGTTATCACTTAAGACATGATCCACTTGTATGTCACCTTATACATGCTTAAGTTACATCCAGATAACCAGGGATTTTAGGTTTATTGGTTTGTGGTAAAGAAAATAAAACATTTAACTGAGCAAAATCAAGAAGTGAAGTAAAATATCATATATTATATATCAAAAGCGTTCATACAAACTGTTTACAAACTACAAGACACGAGACTTTAGGGCATCAACCCCAACAGCGTTATTGTGTAGTGTTATCGCTCAGCGCCTACGCATCGTCTAGTGCTCAGCTTATCGTCTAGCTCCCGCTCATCTCTTAGCGCTATCGTATAGTGCTATCATTTAGTTTTCACGCTTATCGTCTTGCGTTTACACTGATCGTACAGTGCTTAATGCCTATTGTGCAGCTCTATTGTCTAGCGCATCATTTCACATCGTTTAGTGCCGCCTACAGCTACACAAGGGTCTAGCACTCAACGCTTGTACATAGCTATACGATCATCCATCTAATATCTTATACTTATTATCTTGCTCTCTCCACTCTCGCTCACGTATTCTTCACGCATGAGCAACTCTTGGCAATGCCTTTTGCCAATGATTCGGCCAACCTGCATTCAAACCTCACCATCTCTACGCATGGTTGCCCTTGTCTTCAATGCTTAACTCTTTTCAACTTAGCCTACCTCATCCGTTAATGTTTCTAACATCCAAAGCATAATTTCTTTCGACTTCACACTTAGCCAAATTCCACTAGTTAAGATTTATCTTCAAACTGCTCAAGGAAAATCTATTCAAACACTTAGAGTTTCCCTCATTTTCAACTTAGGATTTACCTTATGCTTAGTTAATTCTCTTAACTACCTGTTTATGTAGGGAAATTGAAATCCGGGTTTCACATTAAGGAATTCTGGATGTTGAGTTATATTTAAGACGAATAGTATTTGTAATTGTTTATTTGACAAATAATTAAGATTCAGACACGTTTTGTAGACATCATTTACTATTGTTGACATCTAATTAACTTTGGCACTTTTTATTTTAGTTTATTTGATATGTTTAATATTCAAACAAGTATAACATTTGTAAATAATAATAATAATAATAATAATAATAATAATTCAGTAAATAAAGAAAAAAGTTATTTCCTGCATTTAAATATATAATCCTGATAGTACATGGGGTCGGGAAAAAGTGCAATTTCATGCATTTTTTTTTTTTTACTTTTCTCAACACTAAAATAGATTACCATCGGTATAAGTAATCATCTCCCGACGGTATAGGGGTCGGAAAAAATGTAATTTCACGCTAAAATAGTTCCACGATAGCTTTTGTCGACGGTAGCATTGTAGAGCAAGCATCAGGATAAGTAACAATATTCCGATGCTGAATACGAACTGTCGGCATAAGCTGACTTGTCCAACGGTTGTAATTTATTCTTATCGTCGGGAGAAATGACTTATCCCAGTGCACAAAACGAACCGTTGACATAAGCTGACTTCTCCCAACGGTTGTAATTTATTCTTATCGTCGGGAGAAATGCTTTATCTCGATGGTTTCATTTAGGGTCGGTAAAAAGGCCCCATCCTTGATACATTGGGAGACCTTTTTCTCTCTACGACAAGGCTTTTTGGGGTCGAGAAAGGTTTTCCCGATGATGCTTTCTTGACGATTTTCCCGACAATTGGTTTACCGTCGAAATAGGTTTTGTCGACGGTGTTTTAAAATTTTGCCAACGATTTCTGTCGTCGAAAAATGTCCAAATTATTGTAGTGATTTGGTTTTTTATTTTTGAAAATTAAATCTATTTCCTCTCAATTTCTTACCATGATTTGCATCTTATTTAAGTACAAGAGTTGTATTTTTAGCCAAAATTCAAAAACAAAAATAAACTTCTAAAAACTGTCTTTTAGTTTTCAAGACTTGACTTAATTTTTTAAAATATTAGTAAAATGTAGATTAAAAAAAAAAAAAAAGTAAGAAACTTAAAAGTTGAATAACTTTTTACAGACTTAACTTTAAAAGACTAAAATCCAATAACCAAAACGGTACTAAACACAATCTACTTTTTTTAGATTTAAAAGAATTGACTTGGTTATTAGAAAAATTGGTAAAAATACATATAACAAGATAAGAAAAATTGAGTGGAATGAGTATTCATAAGTTCAATTTTTTAAAAACTAAAAACAATAGTTAGCAAACCTCCATAATAATATTGTCAAATTATTTATATCTCAAGATCAGCCGAAAAATGAACAATAACAATATCACATTTATTTACATATTATTTATGTATACGTGAGTGATGACTTAGTTCATAATTAAATAATTAATTAAAGCTAATAAAAATTCTAAAACATAAAGAGATGATTATCAACAATGGAGGTTAGTGCATCTTATTAGTTTAGTCACATGGTGAATATAATATTCCCCTATTTGATAATAAACTAAATACAATTTGCAGGCATATAGCTTTGCTTAGTATTTCCACATTATAATTGAAATTGAAAGGAGATTTATTCTGATTCCCACCAAACTACTTTTTCCTTTCCTTTTTCTTTTCTTTATTTATTATTTATTATTATTATTATTATTTTGGCGGAAAGTTGATTCACATCAATTGGACCTTAAAATATTGCGGTTTAATAGCATATGAGGAAACATGTACAATGAGTTTCATCATTTATCTCAATTATATAAAATAATGGACGAATGTAAATTTTAATCCTAAATTAATAAAGGTATGAATTTAAATCTTAAACTAATAATTTGATCAATTTAGTCCCGAACTTTGGGAGTTATATCAATGTACACCCTAAATTAATAATTGTTTTAATTTAAACTCTGAATTTAAGAAATTTTACCAATTTAACACTAAACATTCATAAATGTGTCGATTTAAACCATTCCTTATGTTTTATTTGGATAGACATAGTGTGATATATAAATATAAATTTATCAATTAAACTTCTAAACGTAGGTAAGTTCAATTTAAAATATTAAATATTTTGCATAAACTAAATATGAAAGAACGTTTAAAATGAGACACCCATGATCAAAATTTAGGGTTTAGATTGATATAATCATTAGCTTGAGGTTTAAATTGATACAACCGTAGATTTAAATGGGTACAATTATTAGTTTGGGCTTAAATTGATACAACTCCAAAAGTTCATGAGTATTAATTGGTATTTTTCCTAAAATAATTAAGAAAAAATATTTTTCCTAAAATAATTAAGGAAAAATATTTTTCATCGGTAGGTCTTGAGTTTAGTTTCCATTTGATTCCTAGCTAGGTTTCTAAATGTAATAATTTAACTTTCAAGTTTAATTTTAATTTAGTGCCTATGATTTTAAATGTTACAAATTCCCTTGAAGATTTGAGTTTTTTTTTTCAATTTGGTCACTAGTTTCAAAATGTATATTTTTAATCTAAAACTTTCACTAAATATACTATTTTCCAGTTTTTGGCGTTATTGTCTATCCGATAACTTAAAATTATTACGAAGTAAAATTTTAAAAGTGTTGAAAAAAATAGTGAAACTTAATTAATTATTATTATTTATTTATTAAAATTAATTAATTGACATTAACACTAAAGGTGGAAAGTGAATATTTAGTGAAAAATCGAAGTTAAAAAGGTAAATCTTGAAACTTAAGTGCCAAATGAAAACAAAACTCAAATCTTAAGGGTAAAAATATAACATATTTTGAAATCTAATGACTAAATTGAAACCAAACTCAAAAATTAAGAACTAAAATGTAACATTTTGAAACCTAGGAACCAGAAAGTAAATTTTAAACCTAGAAAATAAAGTTTCTCAACTTTTGGTATCATGGTTATTTAAAAAAAATCGCATATCATGATTAAGGTATCATAATTTTTTTTAAATTATCTTTCAAACAATGGTATCATAAGCTTATCAAAGACTAGAAGTTTAAATCTTTATTGCTACATATGGAAGAGATCATAATGAAGAGTATTTGAAAAATAGAGGATGAATCTAACATGCAATAATATATATAACAAGTGGGTAACACGAAAGAAAGTAGAAAAATAGCGGTTCAGAGGATGGTAACTCAGTTTGGTGTAAAATCACCTATGTCTGGAGGGTTGTGTGCTTGGTGGAACGAAACTTTACTATACAAAGAGTTTAGCAATTACAACGAAAATACTTATCTGATAGACTCCCTCTTCAGTGACTTACATATAACTTCCTGCTTCAGTTTCAACTTAGGCTGCCCTAAATTTGAGCTCCCATCACTTCCATAATAATGCTTCTTCAAGCTTTGTATGAGATATCCCCTCTATACAACATAATTAGGTTCCCTCTAAGAGTGAGATCCCCTCACATTCACCATATTTAGGTACCCCATAAATATGAGTTTCATAATCTTCAACGTACTTCGACTCCCCCTAAATACAATATCCAATCAAACTCCTTTTGAGTTCTACAATGGCTGCTGAACCAAAATTCTTAACAACAAATACACAAATTTCCAATAACAATACATGGAGGTTAAGGCTTAGAGCTAAGCTCAAAACTCTCAATACTCACTTTTCGAATAAGATGGCTGACCCTAAAATTAAATAAGAGTACAATATAAATAAGTATTGAAATGCCTTGAATTTGTTTGTTGGCGCTTCGAACAACCTAGTATGGGGGTCTCGCTAGGGTTTAGAGCAGTTGCATTTATTTACGTTTTTTGATCCTAGGGTTTAGAGCAGTGCGATATATAAACTCTCTAACCTAGAGGCGCCATTTTTTTATGTAATTCTGAAAACTCTCTCGAAATAATATTATTCTCCCTTTGCCCGTGGACGTAGCTAACACACTGTTAGTGAACCGCGTATATCTGTGTGTCGATCTTCTCTACTCTACGTTCCTTTTGTGTTCTTTAATTATCGATTTCGCAACAATAAGGTTAGCTTTGAGAATATTTTTTCAGAGTAAATAAATATTCTCTGCAGGAAAATAAGGAAGACAGATACAAAAATTTGTAAATCACGCAAAAAGATATAAAAAAGATATTATGCAGAATCTGTTGTCAGATATGCAACAATGTTTATTACAATGTTCTTTGACATGTTGTTCAAATTTTTCCTACAATAAAATTAGTCATGCATACTGCAATCCTTTAATAAAATCAATCAATCACAATGCAATACCCGTATTTAAACTTAAGACTAGAATTTTGCACATCCTAATACATACATGGTAATCATATAGGTTTTTAATCTTTATATTTTAATAACAAATTTTCACTAAATTTGAGAATGATAATGAAAGACCAAAGAATTTATATGATTATCTCTTGGAGTTTTGAATCAGGAGTTTCAAATCCTCCCATCTTATGTTGTCGAACAAAACAAAACCATGATTGAAAATTATTTAGAAAAAAGGTACTAATTTGTTTGGATATTTACACATTTGTACAATGGAGGTAGATTCTGTATATTATTTGGAAGGATTTTTTTTTTGGACAATTCCACAAAATTTATGCCCTGTTGTTACCCATTTTGCCATGTGCATAAATAAAATAAAATAACTTTTTCCAGGGAAACAAAATGCAGATTTTGCTCTCATGATATTTGTCCTGTCCTTTCTGTTCTTTTCCCTTTAGATTTGTATAATTATTTGTTTATTTATTTGTTAGAAAACTTTTACTATAGGATATTGCTGTAGTGGAAAATAAATTAATAATTGACATTTATTATGCATATATAAGAACTAAATTAATTAACTTTGATATGACTCACATTCAGTTGGAGCTTTACCATATTGTTAATTGTGGCACTTATAACTATTTAAGAAATGTTTATGAGGAGCTCTATTAATTATTATTCATCAACAGGATCTTTTTAAATATAAAAAAAATATTTAAAAATATTTACAAGTTTCAAAAGTATAAAACATTATTGCAATTTTTTTACTATAAAATATAAATATTGTTGGGATTTTTTTATTTATAAGAATTTCTCTTAATCTCAATCATGTATATAATCTAAATATCAAATGTAAATTATAATATAAATATCAAAGGTAAGTTAATCTCGATAACATGAGAATATCTTCATTAAAATAAATTATATATCATTGATCAAGAAGCTTGAAATTTGAGCCTTCGACTCCATATATTATTGAATTCATGTATAAAAAAAGGTTTATCTCTATGCAATTGCAAGTACTAATCTATTCAACTTGATGTTAGTTTGACTGCATTTGGTTGCTTGCATTTTCAAACTCAACATCTAAAACCTTGAGGTATGGGAAATGCTTTATTATCTCCATGTCCATCATATTTTCTTTTGTTTTCTCTCCTCTTTTCCCCCTGGATTAAGTTCAATCTCAAAATCAATTGACAAGGGAAGAAGTAGCCATAAATCTTACACATATTGTGAATTCCCTTAAATTTTCAAATGTGGGATAATCTTCAACATGCTCCTCAAGAAGATATCTCTTGGGATTCACTATTATGATCAAATCTCAATTTTTATTTTATCTGAATTTCTGTCTGGACTTTATAACTCTGATACAATATTAGATAACATGAGATTTTGCATATTAAATCAGTTTGTAATAGAAAGAGTAATCCATGTAAAAAGGTGATACAATTAGTTACATTAACAGAAAACAAATTAAACAAAAAGTGAAAAAAAAAACCCTAAACCTTAAGGTTAAAAATGTTGAGCATATTAATCAAAATGCAACTAAATCAAACTATTTTGCTACTACATATAATAACTTTCATATGAAATCATTAATATAATGGAGCAATGTAAATTAATATATGCAAACTAAGTATAATTTAATTGATATATTAAAAATTATAAAATATGTGATTCAAATTTTTTTATTGTGCTTAAAAAAATATAAATTAATATACGTTGTTATAAAATGAAAAAAATAAAACCAAAAAAAAAAAGTAAGATATATCGTAATCTACTTCCCTATTTTGGAACTTTTCTTAAACTTTAATCAAAGTTTCTTAAACTTATCATGTCACCGACTACATAAAATAACAATAAAAAGATCCTCGAGGAGATGGCAAACGGTAATCACAAACAATAAATTAAAGACTAGCTATTTTCATAGTTTTTAAAACCTCTATAAAGCTTATCTTGTTAAATAAATTATAAATAACAAATTTCGTGTCAACATTGACGTAAACTTGTACTATCAACTTTTGAGGTATTGGATTCTTCCATTCATATTATAGAAATAAATAATAGAGTTCACTTCTTATATTTTGAAGAGTTTACTTAAAATTATAGACTTTCACGAAAATAATGATTTAGTACATAATTTTAATTTGTAATGAATGGATTTTAGTAGTTTCGAATTGCAAAAGTTTAGTCTCTCATGAGAAAATTCGTCAAACTTAATTATTAATTTTAATCATATAACGACTTAATTTATAAAAAAACTTGACTTGATATAATCAATTTGTCAATCTACAAATGTAAGAAATTGTAATAATATTTTTCACGACACAGATGGTAAAGTATAACTAGACTAAAATTGATACTTATTAAAATTCATAAACTAAATTATTATAATTGTAAAATTAGGTAGAAGAAAATTAATCATTTCAACTTAATATTAAAATGTTATTTTTAACCAATTTGATATCAATTATTTATTTATTTTTTTTATAAAAATGCCTATGAATATGTATATATATGAAAGGAACCAGATCGCACTTGGACACACCACATAAAGTGTTTGGACAATTTCTCTTCTTTGTTATGAATATGAATTTGGAGGGTGGAAATATGATAGAAATGGGAGGGGATGAGTTGTTGGAAGCTCAATCTCACATATGGAATCATATCTTCAACTTCATCAACTCTATGGCTCTCAAATGCGCCATTCAACTTGGAATTCCAGACGCCATCCACAGTCATGGCCCCAACCCTATGCCTCTCTCTCTTCTTCTTTCATCTCTCCAACTCCATCCTAATAAAACCCAATTCATATACCGCTTGATGCGTTTATTGACTCACTCTGGCTTCTTTATTCTACAAGAGGAAGGATATATGCTTACCAATTCATCTTACCTTCTTCTTAAAGACAACCCTTATGCTGTATCTCCTTTCGTACTTTCCATGCTTGAACCAACTCTCCTAAAGCCATGGCAGTTTCTCTCAACTTGGTTTCAAACTAACGATCGAATGCCATTTGAGACGACTCACGGAATGCCACTTTGGGAGCAAATGAGGAAGAAGCCAAAGCATGGAGAGGTTTTTAATGCAGGCATGGCGAGTGATGCGATGTTGGTGATGAATGTGTTATTGGGGAAACATAAAGACGTTTTTAAGGGAGTTGAGTCTCTTGTTGATGTTGGTGGGGGCACTGGAACAATGGCCAAAACCATTGCAAAGGCTTTTCCACAAATTGAATGCACCGTGCTTGATCTTCCTCAAGTTGTGGCGAACTTGAAGTCTGATCAACCAAACTTCAAATATGTTGAAGGGGATATGTTTAATACTATTCCTCCTGCTGATGCGCTTTTGTTGAAGGTAAAACCTAATTTCTTTTGGTTTTTATATGGCTCTATTTGATTAAGTCTTTTTGTTTTTCGCGTTATTTTTTTAAGAACTAAACAAAATATAATTGTCTATGATAACTATTTTTGTCGTTTTTTTTCGAAGTAATCACAAATCAAATATAAAAGTAATATAAATAATTTTTAGGATTTAATGTAATTTCAGCTTCCAACTAAAATTTAAAATAATAATTATATATTCAAATTTGGTATGTAACGTTAATATTTCACTCTAGTTAATTCATCTTAAATAATGTTAGTTTACATAAGTTAGATTAGTTAAACTAATCCGTAAATTGTTTGACAAAATTTGAAACTTTTAACCATTAATTAGTAACCTATTGAACATCTTATTAATGTATGATTTTGAACTTTGGTAATGAGACAATTAAAATTGAACAATGATATCCATCAAGGAAAAAAGGAAAAAAAAAAAAAAAAAAACCATGTTCATTAAATTGAAAAGAATAAAAAAAGGATGATACAAAAAATTGAAAAGCAAGAAAAATGAAAAGGGGAAGACATGATTGAAGGAGAGAAAAAGAGAAATGCGTGTAGAAAGGGAGGAGAGAAATTTGCGGCCCACGCATGAAAATAAGAAAGACACACACGTGTGTATATAATATAATCTCAAAATTACTCTTAAATTAATAATTTTAAAAATACCCTTAACATTAGTTTTAGATAGAAACCATTTATATTTTATATCAAAAATACCTTTGAACCTTAGAAAATTTCTACTCTTAAACTTAAAAATAAGTTGAAAAATACACTTAGTTTTAGTATATGAACATAATCTATTAGGTGCTTTATATTTTCAAATAGTTTAAAAAACAGTCATATTCTTACAATTTTTTTCTTTTTTAAAAACGAAAGTTAATCCTTCCTATCCCACATCTGAAAAGGGCTCATCTCATAATGATGAAATGTAAGACCCCAAATTTCAATACACATTTAACCTAAACTAACTTTACTATACTTTTATACTTTAGAAGGATTTTGGTAGCATAACGACACTACCATGACAAAAGCCAAAATTTTCTTTTAACACTTGTTTAACATAAACACACTCCCAACAACAATCAAACAATATCTTCTTCTCCAGATAAGTGCCAGAGTTTCCAGAACACTAATAATCAATACAACTACTTAATTAGACTCAACCAATCTTACCAAAACCTAACTCAAATTAATGTCAAACACAACAAAACAAACTAATCAAACTTATTACAAAATCGTACTACAAATTAACTGAAGATATGCTTAAATCTAAAACAAAGTCCTAAGTTTCAAAAATTAAAATAAGATAAATTCCTAAAAAGAAGAATCACAACATAAATCTAAAAGCGGATCTTTCTCAAGCTTCTTTCTCAGCATCACCAAGATCACAATATCCGTCAGTGCCTACAAAATTTGGTGATGGGTCAATACACATTTATACTGGTAAGTGGCTCACACCTTGAAGAGCCATCAAATAACATCCATAACATATAACATGCTAAAGATATCAACAATACATGCTTATTATACATAGGAGAAACATGAAAACTAAAACATGTTATATATACATCAACACATTAAAACATGCTCTTCCAATCTCTTCCTAACCTCAATGAGTTCATCAACACATATTTGATTCACATCAAGATTTCTAAGACCAACTCCTTCGAGTTACATTGACTCCTGATCACTTTTACTTAAGGACTCAACACTTCTCTACAATATTCAATGTTTGACCCTTGACCATTTTTACTCAAAGCCATCAAACTATACGTCGACCCTTAAACATTTCCACACAAGGTTTCGACTCCGCATCAATCCTAGACCATTTCTACCCAAGGCATTGACTATTCACCGACCTTGACCATTTTCACCCAAGGTCTCACGCACATCCCTTGACCATTTTCAACCAAGGTTTTGATTACAAATCAATCCTTGACCATTTTTATCCAAGGCCTTGACTACTTATCAACTTTAACCATTTCTACCCAAGGTCTCGACTACACATCAACCTTGACCATTTTTACCTAAGGTCTTGATTTCATACCAATCCTTGACCATTTTTATCCAATGTCTTGATGCTAAGGTCTCGACTACACACCAATCCTTGAACATTTTTACCCAAGGTCTCGACTACACATCGATCCTTGACCATTTTTACCTAAGGTCTCAACCGCACACTAATCCTTGACCATTTTTACCCAAGGTCTTGATGCTAATTTCAATCCAACAATGGCATACCACGCTCGACCATTTTCACCCGAGGCAAGTGATATTCCCTTCCTTTTCTATACAAACTCACAAATTTCGCTAATTTCTTCCTCACACAAACTAGCGAAAATCCATAACTATCACATATTTCTAAACAATATTCTCTGACCAATTCAATAAGCAAGAAATACATGTAATGAGACATTCCACAATTCATAAACATATCACAATAGTATTACCATATTTTTAGCATGCTTAGGCATCCAATATATGAAACAATCGCCAGAACATACAATTTAAATCACAAATAATAATATAATCACATAATGATGGAGTTGATATTTAATAAATGGAAGTAATCAGAATCTTAAACATTCTAATTACATTAATTTAAGCTAACAAGCATGCATGGTTCAAATAAAATAATAGAGTTTTAGAAATTTACCTTTGAAGAACTCTTCAAATTGCTCAATTTCCAGTTGAAATCTCCCTTCTAATAGCTTGTAGTCTACTACAAGTGTCTTTCCTACTATCTTCTGACTTTTGATTGGATGGCAGAATCCAAAATGAGAAGTAATTCCAGAGAATTTGAGAAATGGGTGGTTTTTGGTGTATAAAAGATGAAAAACAATTTATTCATCAATTCAACAAATAGCATAAAAACATTTTTGTTATATTGTCCTTCATTTGATCATATCAACACATGCAAATGAAAATCAAGAAGAGATAGACACCAAAACCTCTCTCAATTTGAGTGGAAAATAGGTGTAATTAGTGGAAGAAGTGGGAATAACCCACTCACTTTCAATTTTTTTTTTCATTTTAATTCAAATTCAAATTTTCAATTTTCAATTTCAAAAATTAAAATTGAAAAATTAATTTTATAAAACATTAATTCAATAATTAATATTTAAATAAAATTTATTAATCTTAAACAAATTTAATACTATAATTAATTTTAAGTAAAATTAATTCTTAATAATTAATTAAATCAATTAATTTAATATTCAATATTAAATTAAAATAACACCTATTCAAAACATGAATCTCTATTCATGTAATTAATATTTAAATCATATTTAAATATTTTCTAACTCTCCAATTTCGTTTAATTTGATCATTAAACGTTTAATTATATCATATATAATTAATAATTTCCTTAATTTGAATTTAAACGTTTTAAATTTTCTCATCATACTATTCTAAGGTTTAATCTGTTTATGAGCTAGTATGGGGACCTAATAGACATACAGATCATGTGCTCCAATGATTCTAGATTAATTGGCTAAACTCTTTTAACCAAATTAACCAACATTCGTTAACTTTCGAGCTACTCCACTAAAGCCCAATAGTTACACTCTCCTCACTGTAGATATATTTTTTTCCACTTGATTTAACCATAATCAGTAAGTCGATCATTCATAGGTTATTCATATTTATTGTTGGGTCAAAATTACCATTTTACCTCTGTAATACATCTTACTACTTAACTCTGCCTAATTCACTAATGAACAATTGGTTTATGGCCCTACCAATAAACCGAGTCCCTCTTAGTCATAGAGAGAGCGGGGCCCTTGTTTATGACTAAGAGTCAGTACTTAAGTGAACAACCTATCTGTTCACCCTGAAAACGGGTAGAAGGGAATTTCATCTTGCAATACTATGTCCCCAACTATGTACCCAGTCTTATCCCTAAAATAGGAGGCTTATTGAGCAGAGATGTTGAGTCACTCTCACCATTGCAGATAAAGGATAATCTCAAATAAACAAGAGTTCATTGTTAACTCAAGATTGAGATCGAGTTACCTTAGGTCATCGAGTTGAAATAGTAAGTTTTAATAGTAAATGGTATTATAAAGAAAAGTGACTATTTCATGGTCCAGTCTTATGCAAACATCTTTTGCATAGGATGTCCTCAATTGTATGCCTCCATATGACCGATTTCGGGGTCACATTATTTGTATAAAATACAAAACGGGCCGCATCCATAGTGCCCCCAGGATATGGTACCCAATCTCATCCTTATACTTATACTGTTTTGGCTATATACTCAAACTTGATCATCTTTTATATCTTTATATAAAGTTTATGTATTCATGTTATAGCCAGGGGTTCGTTAGTTCATTGGATTTAGGTTTTACAAGTGAAATTTACATGTTCAATAACAACTTTATTGAATAAACCTTAATAACAATTTTATTGCAAATAGAATATGTTTAAAGATTACAAACTGCGAGTTTTAGGACATACAAACTAACAAACTCCAACTTGGACTAAAAATCCAATGGGGTATCGAACCATGTAACATGGGAGATGATGGAAATGAAACTTGAATGGGTCACAACATCCAAATGAGATGCACCTCACAGACTTATGTTGAATATGGATACATACAACCTCTAGGTCCATAATCAGTTCCAACACCTTTTATTCATGATCCAACCCCACCTACTCCAATCCCACCATCCGTGATGCCCTCAGATCCAATACAACAAAATGCTCATATTCAGTCATTCGTAGATGTACCTAGAGCATCTGATTGCCCATCTTATGATGAACTTATCGCAATACCTCGTGATTTTCTAAATAAAGAGGATATAAACGTTCGTTACATTTTCCTTTTCAAGTATGATTTATTTGTTAAATTGTCAATGCTTGCAATAAAAAAGAATTTTTACTACTATGTAAAGAAGTCGACGAAGAGCTTATAAACCGTATGGTGTTTAGTGGAGAAATGTAAGTGGTGCATCCGTGCAAAAAAAAATGGTAGGAAGTGATTCCTTTAAGGTGGTAAATTATCTGAGCATACATACGTACACACTTTAAATAAGGAGTGGTAATCATCAACAGACTAAGAGTTGGGTCATTGAATACTTAATCAAGTCCAAATACGATCATATCACCTAAAGGATATAATTGAAGGTGTTCGAAGAGATTATGGAGTGAATATAAGCTACGAACGGGCTTACTGCACAAGAAAATATGCATTGATATTTGCACGAGGTCGCCTGAAGGATCATATGCAGGGTAAGGCATTCGATGAAACATTGCAAATCTAGGTGTTTTTTTCAGGTTGAAATAGAAGATGAACAATACTTTAAATATGTCTTCATGGCATTAGGATTCTTGAACTACATTTGTCCCGTCATTATGCTTGATGAGACCCACTTGCATGAGAAATACAAAGGTTGTTAATAGCAACATGCATCTACGGTAACAACATCTACCCAATTGCATTATGTATCGTGGACAATGAGAACAATGCAGCTTGGACCTGGTTCATGACTAATTTAAAGGTTTTAATCGGAGAAATTATGGAATTAGTCATTATATCTTACCGTCATATCTCAATTGGAAAAGCGATTGCATCTATATTCCCCGAGGCATTTCATGCACTATGCATATATCACATTTAGAATAATTTGATGACCCAATTAAAAAACGATGATATAATCCCTCATTTCTATCTTGCGGCCAAAGCGTATAGGATGTCTGATTGTGAAATTTATTAGGCCAAGCTCCAACAGAATCCTAGTGTAATGAGATATCTCGAAGAATTGGGGTAGAATGGTGAGCAAGAGTTTACCAAGTCCACCGTAGGTATGACAAGATGACCAAAAGCATTGTAGAATGCCTTAATTTAGTACTAAAGGATGCTCGAGAACTCCCCATCACAAAACTGTTAGAGCATATACGTGAGTGGTTACAGGGTTGGTTCTACATTCGTCGACAAACATAATTGCATGCACAAACATAGTTTCTGATTACGCATTTGATATTCCGAAGGCTAAAAATTTGAAATCTAGAATGTATCATGTTTCCCTGGTTGACATGCATGTAATCAATGTAGATGATGGACATTCAGGGGGTTGGTGGGTCTTCATGCAAATACGTATAATTGCATGGAATTCAATTGTTTAGAGATTCCTTATTCGCATGCAATTGTTACGGCTGCACTGTGGCATATAAATGCTCAAACTTTGTGTGCAAAGTTGTTTACTGTTGAATGTGTTCTTGACGGTCAGACTTTAACAACTTCGAAAATTTACCATCACAAAAGGTAGCAAGTGTTGGTTGATGTTAGACCGTTCCCCCATCCCCGGTCCCGTGGGGAAAATTCGACAGGGACAGGGGCGGGGATTCCCCATCGGGGAAACAGGGTCCCCGCGGGGCCCCATTCCCCGTTTCCCCGTGGGGATTCCCCTACTAATTCCCCGTGGGGAATCCCCTATTAGATCCCCGTGGGAATCCTCATTTTTTTTCTTTTAATTGTTTAAGTTTGGGCTTGACTTTTGAGCTTAAATTTATAATTTATATATTCAATATGGGCTCACAACACTATAAGTCTATAGTATACATTATAAACATACATATAAATAAGTTATTTTATATATTATAAATATATATTTATAAATATTAAAAATATAAATATATAAAATTGGGGTCGGGGTCGGGGTCGAGGTCGGGTATACCATCCCCGTCCCCGGACGGGGCCCCGAAAAAATTCCTCGGTTTGACCCCATCCCCGGTCAAACCAAGGATTCCCCGCGGAGAATTTTGCCAACCCTAACTCGATCGTGTCATTATACCTAAACGATCTATTAGTATGATCTAAACAATTAAATTCATCTTACCATCAATATTATATTTGTATATAAATATGCAATGAATTTCAAATTACCATAAATATTATATTCGTATGTGAAATATGCAATGAATTTTAAATTACCATAAATATTATATTCGTATGTGAAATATGCAATGAATTTTAAATTATCATAAATATTCATTAGCCCACAATTGGGCAACATATTGTTTCCTAAATAGTGGCATATTTCCTTGTTGCAAGCTACTACTATCTTTTCTCGTTACAAGATATTCAATGAATTTTGCACAATAAATACCACAATCTAAAGATTTGCCCGACTAGAAGACCACTTTTGATCGTTTCACTTCCCACATACTGTATGGAAGTTTGGATGACCTTGATCATGGCGAACAACTATCAACATTGACGATATTGATCTGGCCATCCGTTGCAGATAACCATTCACAATTTCATCAAGGATGTAGTTCGGCATGGAGTCCAAGACCTTTATCTTGCATTACATAGGTCAATGGAAGCCATCAACCAGTGTTGTCTAATATTTATTGGCCCGAAGACAAATTCCACGTTATTCCATCCAGGCTTGTACTCCTCAAATGCACCAAGCACATAGTCAAGAAAGAATTCATTGCTCGCCCAATGCTTCATATGTTCTTCTTAATTCGTCCAGAGTGCCACATTTTCGTCGTTTATTACCAAACCATCTACACGAATATTTGTCGAATTACCTTCCGATTCCACAATGGCATCCTAAAGATAAATATATACTAGATTGTATTTATAACCATGATTCAAATTGTAACTAAAATTGGATAATCTATACTATGAAGCTCGAATCCACTACTATGAATCAATATTGGCAGAGGTTAGGTCTTGTATACAGCTTTTGATGGACGTGCATCGCTAGAACGTCCATATCATAATACAAATAATTAATGGTGCAGTTAATTCTAAATGATTGTGTAGTTAATTATAAATGGTTGTGTACTTAATTATGTACGATTGTTTAGATAATGTATATGATCGTGTAGACAATTCTATACGATCATGTAAATCAATCTATGTGATCGTGTAGATCAAACTATAAGATCATATAGATCAATCTATACGACCGTGTAGATTACGTACAGGATCGTCTACGTAATAACAACATGATCATGTTGATCAATCTATACGATCGTGTAGATAATTCTATACAATCGTACATGACCAACAACACAATCGTTTATGACTAAATGATCAATGAACTATTAAATACTCACATCCCCAAGCACTCATGTGTTCTTCTTGAGTGTTTTGAAGAAATCCTTCGTTCAGAAGGTATACACCACCATTCGCTCTTCGTTTTTTTGTTTCTGGATTGGCTCTCCATGTCTTGTATGCCGACCATAGAACATCTAAGATCGGGAATAGTGAGACATATGATCTAACCATCCTAGTGGAAAAGTTAGAAACTAGGACCAATGGGTTCAAATTTATAACACCTGTGGGTGGTTTCAATTCCCTTGGAGGTGGGTGAGGCTCGTTTAGAAGTGGTTGGGGTAATCTAGGGATATCTAGGGTTGGTTGAGCTCTTCGAGACTCAACCTCTTTTTTTTCCCTTTTCACATCTTCAAATGTAAACTTTTCCGGCACTCAGGGCATTCAAATTCCTCCTGCAATTAGATTCTTAGTTCGTGACTATGGTGTTTTGAGTGTGCCAATATTTTATACTACGGTCATACCTTTTTTTGAGTGACCTCTTCTTATGTTGCACTCCCTTCAGAATCAGCTTGTAACTCAATGGAAGAATTTAGGTCGAAGTGGGTCCGCTCATTGAATGGTTGTTCAGGAAGTTGACCTTCATCGATGATCAGTCGAATTGATGGTTCATCAACTGTATGTTCTTCAAATGTTACACTTTCAATAACTATGAAAGGTTCATCGACCTCAACGATCGGTCCAATTGATGGTTCATCGATCATTCGTTCTTCATCGACTCTTTGGCCTTCAATAGCTATGTCCATGGGCATTGGTTACATGGGCTGCTCGTCGTTATTAGGTATGAACTAATCGTGGAGGGGGTTCGTCCAATATCTCCCCTATCAACTGTTTGGTCATCAACTATTTGATCACCATCAATTGTTTGGTCACTCACATCACCATGATCATGATGACCAGTCCCTCCATTATTACCTCCTTCATCATCTTAATCATCATTGGCACCATGATTTGGGTTAACCGATAGAAATAAATGAAACATTAAACGATTGTTTAGCATGTCTACACGATCATATAGATAAAGATATACGATCATTTAGTGTGTCTAAACGATCATCCAGATAAAGATACACAATCATCTATCCAAATCTAAATGATTGTGTAGATAAATCTAAACAATTGTTTAGAGTTTACTATATGATCATCTAGATAAATCTAAACGATTGTTTAGTAAATAACCCAACACACAATTATTACCTTCCTTAAACTTTAGACGCAGAGCTTATGAACTTCTGTTAGCTCTTCACCCAACAGACGAACCATGCTAGTTAAGTTCGCTAAATCACTGCGAATTCCTGATAGTTCCTCACGTATAAGTCTTGCTTTTCTTTTGTTTTTGTATGGATTTTGTGTGTTTCTTCTACATGTTCAACCTGCCTCTTCTTACATGTGTCAAGCTACTCTGTATGACACTGACGAATTTGGGGGGAGTTGGTCATCTGGTGCTCATCACGATCACCATGTCCCACAGTCGCCTCATCGTGATTAAACTCCTCAAATTCAATGTTCGGGGGGAGTTGGTTGGAGGAGTGTTGATCAGCCTCGATATCACCTCCTTTTTGCCATGCAAAATGTTCTTTAGAGTTTCCAATATTCATTTATATAATATCTAAAGAATTCAGTATCATCGACGATCCTAAGTATTTTCAAATCGAATTGGATTTTCTTGTCTTTCCAAGACAACTTTGGGACCTCACTGAAAATCGTCCAAATAATCCCAAAACTATTCCGAATTTACAATTAAGAGCTTTGAAGCATTAGAGACATATTGTAAGAACCTTAATCTACTTAGAAAAAGAATTCAGAGCATTCTTATCCACCAAGACTTACTTAATCGACTCCAAGTCTTGCTGGTTGGTGCCCGAATTCGCTCAAACCCGTATATTAGAAGCCGTTAAGCAATGGATAACTGGAATCCGGTGTAGAAGTTCCATGGGTAAGTGCCAAACCTTACGGAAAGGGGAAAACCGTTGTTGCAGGGTGTTCCAACCGCGTGGATGTTGCTACAAAGTCGCCACCGTTGCCAAACGCCGTTTCATCCTCTGCCAGACGCCGTCACCATCGCTGGATCGCTCGTGATCGAATGTGGGATCACTCAATTTCGTGCACAGGGGAGTCGACGTCCGCCACTGAGGTCGCGCACAAGTGCTTCTGGATACTGCTCGCAGGCGTCGCCGATTGTGGGTTTTTGTTTGCACCTACAAGTCACGCCATCAGAGAACAGTCGCCGCTAGAGCTGGTGGGTTTCGCGTCGGGCTGAACTTGTTTCGATCTTCAATCGTCGTCGTTTGCACTGTGGTGTCGTCGGAGGGAAAATGCGCCAGAATGTTGGGTTGTGTGGCGACTAAGTTTCGCGATGAGAGGAGGAAGAGAGAGAGGGAGAGGAAAAGGGAGGGGGAGGTTTGGGTTTAATTTAATTTGTTTTATCTTTTCCCTTTTTCCAAAATAATTAATTTATAAAAAAAAAAAATTAGTCACACTTGAAAGCAAAGACTCTTAAATTCCAAAATATACCAAATGATTTTATTCCAAAAAGGGAATAATAAATAAAGGCTTAAAAGATTTGAAGAAATTTTCTAATAATAAACTTCAAAATCTCAAATGAGAGGTTTTAATTAAAAAAAAAAAAAAAAAAAACTTATCTTTCCACCAGTTTAAGAAATTTAATTCAGTTAAACTAAGAGATTAAACAAAAATTCCAATTTTACAAATTAGAATCGACAACAAAGAAGTCCTATAATTTAAAATTAAAGGATTGAAGGAGATAAAGCGGTTTAATTTATTCTAAAATTAGTCTAATTTTTTGGAACGTGACATGAAGCAAAAATGAAAACAGCTAAATTGATGAGGAAAAGGATTTCAGAAAAGGTGAAGTTAAAAGATCACAAGTTGCACATATTTATAGCCTAGAAAAAAATGCTCCCATTATTTATACAACTCTAATACAATCACATCATTTTTTTAATGTTCTTAAAGGATTCTTCCTATGTGCTTATACAACAAAATCTACTATTTGTGCTTATATAATAAAATCTAATATTTGTGTAATAATATGATATTTGATGGTGACAAAATAGTGGATATTACATGATTGGAGTGATGAAGAATGTGTGAAGATTCTGAAGAAGTGCAAAGAAGCAATTACAAGCAATGGTAAAAAAGGAAAAGTGATGGTAATTGATTTGGTGGTGTTTAATACCAAAAATGAAGACTCAATTGAGACTCAACTATTCTACGACATGTTGATGATGACTATTACAAGTGGAAAAGAGAGAGAAGAAAAAGAGTGGGCTAAATTGATTAAAGAAGCTGGATTTGGTGCCTACAAAATTTTCCCTATTTTAGGGTTAAGATCTCTTATAGAGATTTACCCATGACATCACTTCTCTTTTTTAATAAGCTCCCACTGTTGATTTGAATTTAAACAATTTTTTTTTCCTTGTATTGAATAAAGTATTTGTGTCAATCTAAGTGTGGATCGTTAGAGTAAAAATAAAGTATCTATTTTGGCTGTAATGTAGGAAGTGTGTTGATTGTTGAGATCAAAGTTTGGTAAAACTAATTTGCTTATTAGTATGGAGACTTTGTTGTTGAAATGTATTAGGAAGTATATTTGATTTACAAATAAGATGAGTTGTTCCAATTTTAAGTAACTCTCTTATGGTCTGGCACGCTTATTAAATATATTAAAATTTTGTTGACATTGTTGAATGAAAAATTTTGGACCAATCGCAAATTGCCACGTCATTTGCTAAATTAATAACGAAATTCCAATAATTGAATTTGAGACTAATTAGAAGTTGACATGTGTCCCAAATTAAAGTTGAAGATATAAATTGGTGAATTCTGATGATATCACATGTTTCCTTCATGATTGTTGGATTGAATAAAATCAATTTGCTCTAGTTTGACATTATTATTTGGGCTAAATTTGTATTGACCCTAAAAATAGGCTTAATTTGATCCAAATGTCAAATAAGGCCTAAATCCTATTAGTTGGGTCCAAGGGCCATGTCCATGGACCAACAAGCCTAAGCCTATGAGACCACTTGAGAACTCTTTAGATACAGAGGTCTCTTCATTTGTGGGGGTCAGAAATTTTAGACTCTAGGAGAGCCTAGAGAGAATTCTCTACAATCAAAATACTCATTCACTCCTGAAGCTAACCATACTTGATGACTCAAGTCTTTTGGAGATATAAGCATTCTTCTAAGACTCCAAGCTCAAGAACATCCACACACTCTGCTTCCATACATCAAGCATACACATTCAACCGAGAGAGAATCAGAGATTCAAGTACTAGAGATCGAACCATATCCACATCAAATCAACATCAACACAAACACAAATTCAACTCCACAAAGCAAGTTTCTCTCGAAACCCCGTGAGAACAAATTGACACGCCTAGTAGGACCTCTCTACCTCTCATCTCTCTCTCGTCATCGAAATAAACAAATCAAAAAATGTACCAAAGAAAGCCGCATCCAAAGCTACCGTCGCAAACAACACTTACACGAGGCCTGTCACTCAAAGACACTCGAAGGGGATCTTGCATGAGCAAGAACAAGGCTCTGTTATCGCGAAAAAAATCTGGGAACAACTGACGAAATCTTCTAAAGGTGGGACTTTCATTAGAGAAAATCCCTTGTTCAACAACTATGTACCTATTTTTGAGCGATTAGGAAAAGAATCACACTTTGATGTAGTATCTGTCATGATGGCTAATGTAATGGTTGAGTCAGCCATGACAGAGATGGAGAGGAAGATAAATCTATTAATGAAAGTTGTTGAGGAGCGAGACCATGAAATCGTGGCCCTAAAAAACCAAATGCATGCTCGAGATACTGATGAGATGAGTCAAGTTCCAGCTATCAAAGCCAATGACAAAGAAAAGATTATCTTGTAGGAAAAGCAAAGCAACAATCTACCTCTATCACCTCTCTAATAGTTCAACAACTGTAGGATATAATTACAAACTTCATAAGGGCTTAGTATGGAGGATCGTCACAATCTTCTTTTATGTACTTCAAATTGTACACCAAGAGAATCGACAACCTGAGAATGTCAGTTGGGTATCAGCCTTCAAAGTTCCAATAGTTTGATGGAAAAGGCAATGCGAAATAATATATTACTCACTTCATTGAAACCTGTGAAAATATAGGTACCAAAAGAGACCAACTAGTCAAGTAGTTCGTTCATACCTTGAAAGGAAATGCTTTTGATTGGTATATTGAACTAGAGCCGATAGTGATTGGTAGTTAGTAATAGTTGGAAAAAGAATTCCTCAACCACTTTTATAGCATTAAGCGTATCATCAGCATGATGGAGCTAAGAAGCACCAAGCAGTGGAAAGAAGAGTCGGTCATCGACTATATCCACTAATGGGGAGATCTAAGTTTGGATTGTAAAGATAGACTCACTGAATTATCTGTAGTAGAGATGTGTACCAAGGTATGGATTGGGAGCTTCTCTACATCCTACAAGGAATAGAACCTTGTACATTCAAGGATTTAGTGACACGCGCTCATGACATGGTGCGGAGTATCACCAACACGGTAACTAAAGATTTCCTAATCCTTGAAGGGAGAAAATATAAGAATGAAACCAAGGGCACTGAAAAGATTGTGAATAGTGCTATAAAAAATCTATGGTCATTCATGCAACACCAATACCTTTGAAGAACCCTTTCTTCACGTATTTCCCTAGATCAAACTCAAACACGTTGAACAACATGAACGAGAAAATCCTCGATCACCAGCGAGTATAACTCGATCCTCGATCCTGGAACAGAACTGGACACCACCACTCGATTACCTTGGTATTCTCGGTGTGAGAATCTAGGAGTTGTGGGCTCTGTATGGATTTAGATAGAAGGATAGAGGAAGAAGTAAACGATCAAGTAAAGGACAGAACGATCATGTAGAAGATATCAATCTATCGCATAGACTTGATCCTCGATCGTGTAGTAAACGAGTTCCATCATATAGAAAACTTGATAATTATCGTTTACTCTCTCAACAAGCTATCGTTTTTCTTGATCCTTTTTGCGTGGAATAAATAATGAGAAACCATTTTCCTTCTTTATCTCACGGTTAGCCACAAAACTATCTAAAACCACCCACTAAGGTGGTTATTGGAGAAATAGAAAATCAATTATCTCATAATTAATTATTACAAAAAAAATATAATAACTAATTTATCATATTATATTTATAACCTATAGTTTTAATATTACATCATATGCAACTTATAAACCATATTTCTTTTTCTCCTTTATGGAATTTAATATGAATCATATTTATTAGCTTTATGTCCTAAAACTCGTAGTTTGTTAAAGTTAAGCATATTCTATAGTCAATAAACTTATTATTAATTCTATAAATTGCATATGTAAAAGTCTAAATCCAATAAACTAAGATCCATGACTATTATGTGAATACTTGAACTTTATGTAGAGACATTGTGATGGATCAAGTTCGAGTAAATAGCCAAAACGGTTTATAGTGCATGATTAAGGTTGGATACCTTATTCTGGTAACAATATTGGATGCGGCCTACTCTATAGCTGTTACAAGTTTTTGTAAAGATACTACAAACGAAGTGATCCAGATTCGTTCATGTATTAACATGAAGAGTGAGGGCGTCCTATGAGTTTGCATAAGATCGGACCAATAAATAAGTCACTCTTACTTTATAATTATAGGAATGTATCAGCAACAACGAAAGCAATAAGGATCATTTAAGTACTCTAATTCATTAATTTTGGCAAAATAGAAAACACGCTCTTGCAGAAAATAAGTAAGTTTCATGACATACCTTTGTAGAACCTCTTCAAAGCACGAGTTCCAACTGCAATCTTCTCTGAATCTTATTGCAGACCACCTCAAGATCTTCTATACTATTCTCTTGGTGCTTTAGATTGAGTTGTGGGGCTTAGAAAAAGCTTGAATCAAGGGATTATGCAGAATTTCTCACAGTAGCAATCTTGTTGAAGAACACTTTCTTCAGTATGAATTTTCTCTAAAATTCTCTATTGATTGCATGCCTCAAATTCACTCCAATCTCTTCAATATATTGCAGATCATCATGCAAGGAAGAGAGTTTCATGAGTTGCAGCTCATGCTTAGAGTTAATGAAGAAGAGGAAATGGAAAATGTGAAGATGGATAATGGAAAAACTTGTATGTCTCTAAGTTTTTTCGTTTTTGTTCTTTGTTTTTCGTTTTCATTCTTTTTCTTCAATTTTAATAATGTTTTTTTTGGTATATACCATAGTTTATTGTATTCATATATTTATCGTACTCATATGTTTCTCACTTAAATTCAATATGGTGATACTCCACTAGGAGGTTTAATCTAAGTGGGAGTTTGTTGGATTTTATGTACTAAAACTCGTAGTTTGTAAATTAATAAACATATTCCGTTTTGTTTTTCGATAAAGTTGTTATTGAAATTGTAATCTTGAATCCAATAAACTAAGGTCCTGAGACTATTTAATGTAGTTTGAACTTTATATAGTGACATAAATGTGGATCAAGTTCAAATATATCGCCAAAATGGTCTATAGTATATGAATAAGATTGGGCGCCTTATTCTGGGGACACTATGGATGCGACCCACTTTGTAGTTAGTACAAACGATGTGATCTTGAATCGTTCATATAGAGATATGTGAGTGGGCGCATCCTATGCAATGAGTTTTCATAAGACTGGACCATGAAATAGTCACTTTTTACATTTTAAATGCCGTTTTATGTATAAAACTGACTATTTCGTTAATTGATTACCTAGGTAACTTAATCTTAATCCTGAGCTAACTATGAACTCCTGTTCACTCGGAATTATCCTTAGATCTTCATAAGTGAGGGCAGTTCATCATCGCTAGCCCAATAAGTCTCCCATTTTAGGGGTAAGATCAGGTGGATAGTTGGGAACATAGGGTGCAAGATGGAATTCACTTCTACCCTTTATAGGGATAGTAGATAGGTTGTTCCCTTTAGTACTGAATCCATGTATTGAACAAGGGGTCCCACCCTCTCCTTGGCCCGAGAGGGGTTCGGTTTATAGGTTGGATCTTAAACCAATTGTTCATTAGAGGATCAGTGGAACTTAAAGACAATATGTAGTCTTGGGGGTAAAATAGTTTTATGACCCAGCCGAGATTACGAACAATCTGTGAAGGATTAGCTTACTGATTATGGTTATATCAGATGGACAAAAATATATCTATAGTGAGGGGAGTGCAACACGGGACTTTAGTGAAATGACCCATTAGTTAACAAATGTTGATTAATTAGGTTAAAGAGTTTTACCGGTTAATCTCGGATTGTTGGAGCCTATGATCTGTAGGTCCACTAGGTTCCCCTACTAGCTCATATGGAATAAACTTAGAATAGTGTGATAGAATAATTCGAATTGTTCAAATTATGTGATATAGTAGTCGGTTTTTCAGTTTAGAGATACAACTTTAATATTTAAATGTGATTTAAATATCAAGAATATGAATTCGTTCATATTGAAAGCTCAGAAATAATGGAAATGGTCAAAGATGTAAAAAGTCAAAGAGTTGACTTTTTTCTTTGAAAAGTCAAATTTTGACCGGCTTTATATTCAAATGTGATTTGAATTTCGAGGAAATGAATGCGGATTCATACTTAGGAGGTCAAAATTAATCAACAAGGAAAAAATCATAAAAAGTAAAAATGTTGACTTTTTGGTCAAAGTTTGACTTTGACCAAATGACTATTTTGCCCTTTGACTAAAGTTAGTAGGAAAATCCAAACTTTTGTTGGATAATTACACTAACAAAATAGTGGGCTAGGTGTTGGCTTATAGTGGAGACATTAAGCACACTTAGATAGTGGATTCTAGGTGTTGGACTTTTATGGATTTGTTTCATGCAAATGTTGCATGGTTTTTTCTATAAAATGGGCTTTCATTTATGGATTAAAGACTTTGGCCATTTTTGCAAAAATTAGTTTTCATAAATGGGCAGAAAAATTAAAAACCCAACCCAAAAATTCATTCTTAATTTTCCATCTCTTTCTCTCTCTCGGTTTTCTTCATCCAACGGGTCCCACAACCCGGTTTTGAGTCCAGAGGATAGTAGGTCAACTCTAGTGATGGTCCGAAAGAATTTGAGTCGAGATTCAGCGAGTAAAAGCGGTTTTCGGGAGCTTCAAAGGTAAGTTAATTACTGTTTTTTCCTTCAAATTGCATGTTTTTTCCTTTAAATTAAAAGCAATTAGAGTGTAATTAAATCATTTTTCCACTGCGTATGTCTCGTGTTCCATCAGTTTTTTCTTCTGTAGAGAGGGATGTGGATGAATGTGATTGATTTATATCAACTCACAAGATTTGAAATATTTAGTAGGTTGGTTTAATTTATGAATTTGAAATGTTTTGTAGGAAGAATGTAGGTTTATGTTTTTTCTTCTTTAAGGAGAGATGTGGTTGTGGGGTGGTTTGTGTGAATGAATTTGAATGTGAATGGTTTATATCAATTATTTTACATAATTTGAAGTGTAATTGAGGGGTGAAAATGTGTGATAGAGTCTAATTTCTAGATTTTATCACCACTAAATTCCAAGACCTAGAATAGGAGTAACGTGCAAACCTTTTATTTGGTATACATTCCTTTTTTTTCAATGGTGTTTCTATTTTTTCTTTCAATTAAGACACAAAAATTAAAAAGATCAAAAGTATATGTTCAATTAAGTTTTCTCTATTTTCAAAGTTAAAGTTTTGTTTGATGTTATTACATTGTCGTTTTGATAATCTAAAATTAAGGCGTTGGGAGATAGTGCCTTTCGACAAAGTATTCGATTGGATTGAAATGGATTGTTAATCTCTCAGGAAAACTTTATTTTCAAGGATGATTGGGGAAATTCACAAAAAAAAAAAAAAACACGAACAAGAAAGAAATGAAATGAAATTAAAAGTTAGAAATTAAAACTATGTGTTTTAATATAACTAATTGTCTAAATCATACAGATTCAACTTATCGCATATATAATTAAGAATGGATAAAGAGTGGATTAAGATTAGGAACAAGTTATCATCTGAGTATGTAGAAAGAGTACATCGATTCCTTTAGGTTGCAAAACTTCATGATAATAACTTTGGAAAAACAAGATGTCCATGTAGAAAATATATAAATGCAATGTGGGAGCCAATAGATGGAGGTGAAAGAAATTTATTCATTAATGGAATTTCTCCATTATATCATCAACGTGTATGTCATGGAGACCCAGTCGACTTGTCTAGGGGATACGAAAATCACACATCTCAATCAATATATGATGATGGATTAAGTATGACAGAGATAAATGTTATAGATGAAGAAAATGAAATTTTGAATATTATAAATGATCTACAGTATCCAATTATCGATGTAAATGAATTAGAAAATGAGAATGAGATGCATACTAATGCCCAAGAAAGAGATAACAATTCAAGCTTATTTGAAGAATTAATAAATGAAGCACGTAACCAGTTGTACCCTAGTTGTACAAAATTCTCTTCGTTGTTGTTCTTAGTGAAGTTGATGAATATTAAAGTTCTTAGTGGTTGGACTAATAAGTCGTTTGATTTGTTACTTGAATTGTTAAAAGAAGCATTTTTCGTTGGAGCATCTATACCTAGTTCATTTTATGAAGCTAAAAGAAAATTGCGTGACTTAGGACTAGGTTATGAGTCTATTCAGATTGCATCCTATATTGGAAAGAATTTTTCGATTTGCAATAGTGTATAGTATGTGGTGAATCTCGTACAAAATTGAATATGGAAAAAGAAAAGTGATACAGAATAAGTATATGTAAATATGTATCTTCTTTTTCATTTCATAACTTATGTATTGTTGTATAACATATATATTGTTGTTTGAACAGGAATAATGGTAGGTCACACTGATGATGAGGCAATAATGGAGTATTTAAAGTCCGAGCATATAGGCACATCATCCTTTGTGGGAGATAATTCAGGTTATTTTAGATCCATAATTGATAAATTGTATATAAATTAATGTTTAATTAAATTAATGACATATAATTTCTCTAGAGCCTGGTTGTACGACTAATAAGATGGGACGCAGATACTCTCGAAATGTTGATTTGGATAAATATGTCCAAGCATTTTGGAGAATTCCTATCAAGATTGACCCTATATAGGAGAAACCAATTTGCAGCAATGCAACAAGGTTTAGAATACCATTGGTACCAACGTTCGGGAATCTTTTTCTGTTCGTTATGGAACATGGAGAGAGGTACCAATAGAAATTAGAGAGCTAGTTAAAAGTCAACTAATGGTAAGATGGTTATTTGATATTTTACAAATTATATATATGTGTGTTTGCATAGATACTAATTAGTTTTTCTTTTCTTTTTAATTCATACCCATTTTGTGTTTGACTTGTCTTACCAACTGGTCAATGATTTCATCGATGAACAGATGAAAAATTCATTTAAAGAGTATAAGGAGTGAACTACAAAAACACTATAAAAATATGCAAATCCTGAAGAGGCACAAACACACCTACTTGATCGACTTAAAGACTAACACTTTTCATGCACCAGGTTTGAATCCACCGAATGGAAAATAAGAACTTTTGTGTGTGTGTGTTTTTTTTTTTTTTTTTTACTTACATTTCAATTACTCATTTCCTCTAAATTTCTCATTTTCTTAGAAAGAGGCATAGATTAATCAAAGGAATCGGTCAGTAGTAAAGTTCCCTCATACAATTGGTTCTAAGACTTTCATACGCATAATATATTCCATGGTAAAAATAAAAGTATTTCTATATTTTATTTCTAAGAAATTATTATTAATATCTTCTATGTGAATTGTTTTACAAAAGGACCTGACAGTCAAACAATGGATCGAGTAGACTTATTTAAGGATACGCACTTTAAGAGTGATAACTCGTTTGTTAATCAGGCCACTAGTGATGCATATGTAAGTTTTTATTCCACAATGTAACTTTATTTATATATAGTTATCATACAATAATTAGTCCTAATTATTGATGTAGAGTCAGATGGTCGAATAGAGAGAAGCCTCCACCCTAGAAGGGTCTGAACCAATATCGGAAGAAGAAATATGCAAGCAGGTGTTGAGAACAGGAGTGAGCTTTGGTAGCACACCAAAGGGTAAAAAAAAAACAAAAAAAAAAAAAAATCATTGTCCAGTGCATCCTCATCGAAACTTATAGAGGAACAACAACAAGAGATAGAATCCTTAAAGGCTAGATTGGCTAGATTGGATGAACTGGAAGAAAGAAGACAAGCTAAGATGGATGATATGAATGCTATGATCTTACAGCTCATGAGAGATAAATCAAACTAGGCATGAATTTTTCAACTTTCATTGTAAACTAATCAGACGATTGTGTATGTTGTTATCCTGCAGTTATGGTAACAACATAAACGTATAGTTATGTAAAGTATAGTTAGTGTTCTAAAGTTGAGTTTGAATTTGAGTTTGTGATTAAAATAAGTGGGGTTTTCAGTTGAGTTATAAGTGCTATATTGAGATTGAGAATAATTTTGAGATGGGGTATATGTTATATTGGATTTGAGCTAAAAATAAGTGTGAGGGCAATGGAAGGGAAGGGGGGATTTAATAAACTTCATTTGAAATTGTTCATATTCTTATGTTGGGTTTAAAATTAGTAAAGGTGGTGATTGTCTAATTATGTTGACATTATATCTCACCTTCGGTTTTAAAGTTGAATTTGAGTTTTTGGTTCAAATAAGTGGTGATTTTCTAATTATGTTGACATTGTTATTTGTATATTGACTTTGAGTTTAAAATGTGTAAATACGGGTTGGTTTGAATTTTGAGTTATCTGTATATTAAGATTGAGAATACTTTTGAGGTGGGGATATGCTACATTGATTTTGTGGTTAAAATATGGGGAATTTGTTCATATTCTTATGTTGGGTTTAAAATTTGTAAAGGGCATATAATTATGTTTAAGTTTACGTTGGGTTTTAAGTTCTATATTAGGTTTGAGATTGAAATATGTAGATATGAGCTGGTTTGTTTCAATTCTTAACGTTCTAGTTTTAAGTTTTATATTGTTGAGAATAATTTTGAGATGGGTATATGCTATATTGAGTATGTGGTTAAAATAGGTGGGGGTGGTGTGTAGATTGAGTTTGAGTTCAAAATGTGTAAATACGGGTTGGTTTGAAGTTAAAGTGGGTTTTATTTGTTAATGTTCTTATATTGGTTTTAAAGTTGGTATAGGGATAAATTTATAATTATGATTAAAAGTTGAACTTCAAGTTCTATATTGAGTTTGGTTTGAAGTTAAAGGGGGGTTGGTTTGTTTCAATTCATTAATCTTCTTAGTTGAGTTTTAAATTCTATATTCCTTTTGAGATTGGTATATGATATATTGAGCATTAAACTTATTTAAATTTGCAATTTGTAGGTCTCTCGAAATTCATGTTGAAGATGCATCTCCCGACAAGCGTAGTTAGATTGTATAATCGTATTTTATGTGTAGTTTATTATCATGTAATGTTATTTTGGAGTTAAGGACTTGTGGATGCTATATATTTCAGACGAATAATATTAGTAAGTTGTTTACTTGACAAACTCTTGAGATTCAAATATATTTTCTATATATTATTTACTATTGTAGACATCTACTTGATTTTGACAATTTTTATTTTAGTTTATTTGATATTTATAAGATTCAAACATATATGACATTTGAAAAAAAAACAAAAACATAAATAAAATATAGAAAATGAAGAAAATTTTTTGTGTGTTTTTTAGCTTTTCCCAATGCTAAGTAACCAACCCTTGACGGTCCAGGGGGTTGGAAAAAATATAATTGCACGCTAAAATAGTTCCAATATAATTTTTGCCCATGGAAGCATCATTAGCTTATCCCGATGGTTGTAATTTATAAGGACAGTCGGGAGATAAAACTTTTCCCGATGACACGAAGACACTGTCGGCCTAAACTAATATCTCCTGACGGTGACAATAATTTGTCACTTTCGGGCGATATTAGTTGATGCTGACGGCGTCTTTGCGTTGTCGGGAGAAGTTTTATCTCCCGACGGTACCTATAAATTACGATTATCGGGATAAGGTAGCTTATCCTGGCGGTTGTCTTAGGGTCGGGAAAACCCTCCATCCTCCATCCGTCGATGAAGGTGTCTCGACGACTTGGCCAACAATTGAAGGACAGTCGGGAAAGATTTGGACGATGGTGTTCTGAACTTTTGCCGACGGTTTTCATCGTCAGAAAAGGCCCAAAATATTATAGTGATATATTTATACTAGTAAAAAAGACATCAAAAGACATCAACATTAAATGATAACAATACATGTGACTTTTTACCAAGACATAAATATTCAAATGCTTCACTTTTCTTTAGAAAATAAATCCATATAGGATTGGCATGGTAGCCCTAAAAGGGTGAATATGGTATATTTAAATTAATGAAAACCCTTTCCTAATGTGGGCCCAATGAAACATATTAATAAAGTTTTAGTGACAAGTAATTTAAGCAATATTTTGTGCAAATAAATTCAATTAAAAAACAAGCAAGAAATTAATAATTAATAATGTTTTGGTAACAAGTAATTTAAAAAATATTTCGTGCAAACAAATTCAATTGAAAACAAGCAAAAAAATTAATAATAATACTTTAAAATACTCTATTTGATTTTGATAACAAGATTGGTAACAAATATAAAAATTTAAGAGCTATCAATTATAATATACAAATATGAGCAATTAACTTGAAGAACAAGTATTACAATTAATTTCATGTAATAAAGAATAATAACACATTAATTGTAAAATTAAAGTAGTACAGTGATAGAGAAATTAACAATGGAAATTTTTATAGTGGTTTGGTCAAACTCGACCTATATCAATTTTCCTAAACTCCTCTTCACATTTTGAATAAGGATTTCACCGACTCTTTTCACAGATTAGAGCCCAATCGCTACATTGTTCTTTTTGCGAGTTCAAAAGAAAACTCAATTCTTTCCACGGATTAGGATCAAACCGTTACAACTGCTCTTTTTCGGCATCAAGAGCAACCCTTACAAAATGTTTAGAAAAATTAAAGAACACACTCGAGAAACTCTTTAAAAGAGTGTGAATTATAAATCTTAAGCTCACAACAAATCAATCCTCACAATACATAAATCTCTTTGAAGAATTAAACGAAAAGAAGAAATAGTGAAGCTTGGAGAGACAAATAATGGTGGCTTTTAGGACTGTAAAAATGTGTTTCTTTAAAAAAAAAAATTTGGAGAAGATGAAGGGTATAAAATGAGATGGAAGTACGTGAAAATCAAATTCAACTTGGGCTATTGGATCTTGGTAAAAAGAATTCAATGGTGGAGATTTAAACTCAACTCGTCGTTAGACATAAACAAAAAATAATATTAAGTTAAGTTTCTTTTTTGAATTCATTTTCTTTTCAAACCAATCCAAAAATTTTTTTTTTTTTAAAAAAAAACTCACCATGTATCACTCCTCTATTGCTCCAAATGACATCTTTCAATTGGTCCACTTTGATGAATAAAATCAACCACATCAAACTCGAGATTTTTCTATTAAGTTTGTTTCGACTATATCTTCTTCATTTGAATTCTGATTTGAGTAATTCAAATTTCGCTAGAATTATTATAAAAAGCTCTAAGCAATAGACACTTCAAAAAGCTCAAATTTAAATTAGTTTAGGTTTGTTATCAGCAAAATATTAATTAATTAATTAATTAGTTTGAGATTAAGGGCTAAAAGGCCAACAATCTCCCATTTTTTATAATGACAAACAACTTAATAAAAATAAAATCCAAATAGGTATGTGACATAAAATATGAACTTGAATCACAATCAATAGACATATATGATTCTAATTAACTTGAACACAAATAATATAATCAATAACAACATGGTTTCATTTTTCTTAATACCTCTCCTCTGTTTGGAATCAATAATAATAATAAAAAAAGACAATTAAGAAAAATAAACAAAGACATGAAAATTCTCCTTAAAACATGATCTCAAAATTTTGCAACATGTCTTCTAAAAATAAGTAACATTGTAAATTCATCCTAAGAAATCAATCAAGCTCAAACTAATTCTATTTAACACTAATTTCACAAATTTCTCCTTATTGTAAAATCAATTGAACACTCACCCTTAATAAGGGACAAAAAATATTTAGCACATAATTCAACTTGAAGGTAGAAATTTCAAATACATTTTCAAAACATTATTTTACTCCAAATATAATAACTCTGCCTAAAAGGATAAACAATAATATGCATAAGGGGGTACAAAACAATATAGGAATATGGAAAAATTAATTTCATTCTAACATGAAATTCACATATACGAGTATATAACTCCCCTTGAAATCAAGCACTCTCCTTCTAATAAGAAATACCAATTAAAGCCAAGGAGATAAATTCATTCAAGTAATTCAGACAATTGAGATACCAAAATATCAAATATTATAACATAAATAACAATTGTTGAAAAACAAATGATACCAAGTAATAGAAATTCAACATTATCACCTATTATGTCACCACTACTCCAAAACTGGATTTTAATGTCGATTTAAAACTAACATTATCAGGGTACAATGTTGGTTGAAAACCGACATCGAAGATCGTATTATAAAAGGTCTTCAATGTCGATTATCTTTAATGTTGGTTTTTAACCGACATTATATATGACTAACATTTCAATACCATGTATCTTTAATGTTGGTTTTTGACCAATGTAGAACACCATCTTTAGTGTCAATTTTCAACTGACATTGAACATCTATCTTCATGTTGGTTTTTCACCTACTTTTTGTCAATAATTATCTGATATTAAATATCTATCATTGTTCACTTATTGGAAAATAGTATATATATATATATATATATGCTTATGCACATTCAAATCAATAATATTTCTCTTTTTTTCTATGCACTGGGGATTCATAAGATACCTGGCCAACCAAAAATAAGATCAAGCAATCTGACTGGTAATCATATGCTACACTAGTGATTAAAATTTCAATCCAAACCTATAGAATTCAAGAAAAGCATAAGCTTTATCAGTATTGCACTCAATAAATAATTAATAAGTTTTGAAGTTAAACGGTTCCAGAACAAGGATGAAGACAAGAGAGCTACAAAAGAAATAGATTTTAATTAGTGGTTGCGACAATGCCAAAAGGTTAATTGATGTTAAGCACTATACATTACTAAATTGAAAAGTTAAATAAGCTAAAGGGACGATTCCACATATATTCTCTTTTAGCTTAACTTTGTAACGTTTGATAAAGGAGAATAGAGCTTAGATGAAAAGACAGTTTTGAATTTTATACTTCTTTTTGTTTGGATGCATAAAATTGCAATTCCATTGTGTAGCTCCACCGATGCTCAGCACGTGAAGAAATATTATATTAGCTTTTGTTTTGTGGAAGAACCAAAAGTATTTGCTGTTTAATATTAAAAAATGTAGAAGACACCAAATTATTTCATAAGTTGGACCTTAGTTTCAAGAAATTAAAAAGCGCCCTAAAAGCAACAACAGAACTTCAAGCATTTAAATAAATGGATACAAGAGTTCAATCAAACGAAACCATAAAAAACATCTCCAACAAAAAGATTCTATCAAGGGTCAATATTTAATATGAAGATAGTCAATCCCAAATTATTCAAACAAGATTCCAAAGATGAATTAGATCCAAATTGACGAAGATACACAAAAAATGGTTAACAAGAGAGAACAAAAGATTAGATGATGATAATGAAGAACTAGCCTAACCCACAATGCATTAATAACCTACAGACTACCATAGTGCAATTGGATTCATTTAGACAAATAATGTATAAACGTAGAAAAAAAAACTTATAAGCAACTAAACTTATAAAAATAAAAAATACTCAACAAGAGAATGAAAACAAAATTCCATACAAAAATAAAATAAAAGACTACATAATTCACCAATAGTAATACAGAAAGTAACCAAAACTACAAACAAAAATACACCAACGCAGTAAATAAAACAGAAAAATATGAACGTCGGTTATATTTCTTTAAATTCTATTCTATAACCAAAGGATGCCTAAGAAGTTCCACTACCATAAACCATACAATGGAAACCATAAACATCCAAGCTACGACTACCATAGTGGTAGGATAGTCATCGCAATCCAACACTGAATCTAATACAAAACTTAAGATATTTAAAGCAACAGTAAAAGACATGACTCCAATATTCAAGATTTTAGAAATCTGTACTCACTACAAGAATTTTGGCCTTTAATATCGGTTGAAAAAAGTGAAATCGGATGTATAATGTCGGTTTTGTTTTTTCTCAAAATGTGGATCTTTAATGTCAGTTTTATTCCGATATTGTAGGGGTATCTTTAATGTCAGTTTTAAACCAACATTAAAGACCCGCTTAATTTTTCCCTCTTCACTCTCCCCCTATTTTCTTTTTCCTCTCATTCTCACACTTTCCTCTTCAGACCCTCTTCTTTTTCACTTCTCTCTTCCAAACTCTTGCCAATGGGTAGCGTAACCTGCGCCGCCGTGCAACCCGTGCATGTCTGTCGTGGTGTAGATCTGAATTCCATGCAAGTCTGTTCGTCGTGCAACCTGCACCACCGCACCCAGTCGCTTGGATCTGAAGTTCAGATCTGAAGTTGCCCGGATATGTGTGCCGCCATTCGTCATTCGATCTGAAGTTTGTCGTTCGTCGTTCGTTCAGATCAATATGCTCTTCTTCTTTTTCCTCTCTTAAACTCACATCAATTTTTGTTCTTATGTTACGCCTCTCAACTGTTTGTGTAAATGTCTTAATGTTACACCTCTCAACTTTCCTCTTAGTGCTAGATGATCGTGTAGATATGCGCGGGCGCTGGACGATCGTCGATCATGTAGGTGGGCACTAGACGATCGTATAACAGATGTATGGGTGCTAAGCGATAGATTACACGATGGCACTACGCGATCGGCATGAGCGCTAGACGATAGCCGTGCTGCACTAGATGATGAGCAGACGCGTTGATCCGTGTGCCACCATTCGTCGTTCGATCTAAAGTTTGCCATTCGTCATTCGTCCAGATGAGTATGCTCTTCTTCTCTTTCCTTTCTTGAACTCATAGAAATTTTTGTTCTTATGTTACGCCTCTCAACTATTTGTGTAAATGTCTCAATGAAAGCCAGCTGCGGTTTCACTTCAATATGTCTCTCTGCTCCTAGATTTGAGCCTACTTTTTATGTGTCTATGGCCTTTGAAATTATATTTGATTAATGGTTTTTTTGTATATGATACATTTGTTGAAGTATTGGCAAGAGGCGTTGCCAAAAGTTGCTCCTGTGTTGGGTTTGCGTGAGTAAGAGTAGTGAAAGAGAAATGTTGAGCGTAAGGCGTTGGATAGACGATCGTGTAGCAAATGGGTAGTGCTACACGATGAGGTAGACAATCGTGTAGGTAGCCGCTGGACGATCGTGTAGCAATGCGGGGAGCTAAACGATGAGGTAGACGATCATTAGCAGATGCGCGAAGCTAAGCGATGCGTAAGATGATCGTGTAGATATGCCAGGCACTGAACAATCGTGTAGGCGGGTTGGACGATTGTATAGCAGATGCGCGGGCACTGGATGATCGTATAGCAGATGCACGGGCACTAAGCGATAGACTACATGATGGCGTTATGCGATGGGCATGAGCGCTAGACGATAGCCATGCTGTACTAGACAATGAGCAGATGCGCTACATGATAAGCAGAATGCTAAGCGATAGGCGATGACATTAAGCGATAGGCAAATGCGTTAGACGATAAGGGGTCAATGCTATAGGCGTATGTGTTAGACGATAAGGCGTCAACGCTAAATGATGGAGGTAAACGATGGGCGCGGTAGCTAAACGATAGCCTATGCGGGAAATCGTTTATAAACGATTGAGCTACACGATGGGCCATTGGAGCTAAGCGATAGATGCATGAACTAAACGATTGATTGGCTTGAGAATATGTGCATTATGCTAATTAAATATACTAAAAGAATGTTTGACTCACAGTTTTAATAAGTTTTAGTTGACGACTCACAGTTTTAAAAAGAAGATTCTCTCATTTATTTAACTATTGAGTTTTCTTGTTTTGCAGGTGCAACAAAGGAGTAAAGATTTGGTATCGCAACCTCTTTATGCTTTTTCTTGGGGAACTCTAATAAAGAATTTTGCCTTGAATGTACCATATATACACATATCCCAATAAACACGATTAGTTGAATATGAATTTTGATAACATTTTCACTTTCAATCCTTTGTCTTAAACCTTTTTTGTTTGTGATCCTTTGAACAACAGTGGTCAGACAAAGATGCCTATAACCAGACATTGCTGAAGCTGGGGGAGTCTGTTCAAGAAGAATTATGAAGGGATCTATACTTACCAAGTGGAGAGGAACAGTAAACTCATAATGTTTGTATTACTTGTAATTTATATTTTCAATGGCTGAATTATACGGCCTTTTAAATTATAATTTTATAGCAGAATTTATGGATTAAATGTAATAGATTTGCAATCCATACATAAATAATATGTCATAGCCACAATGTTCGATGATGATGTGTCATGTTATACTTTTTCACCAAAAAAATGGATTCGGCAACGGAATTTAAAAAAAAACGGACAAATTCGGGCTTCAATATCGGTTAAGAATTAAAAAAAAGGCTTTAATGTCGGTTGGAAATTTCACTAAAGACCTTTAATATCGGTTGCGACCGACATTAGAGACCTTTAATGTCAGTTGCAACCGACATGGAAGGATGTGTTATTGAAGCCCTTTAATGTCGGTTTAAAATCGACATTAAAGGAAACCGACATTAAAGGGCTTTAATCACACTATCTTTAATGTCGATTGTCAACCGACATTAAAGCTCTTTAATGTCGGTTTAAAACCGTCATTAAAGCCCGAATTTCTTGTAGTGACTATATTTTTAAAGCTTACAACAATAAAAGGCATGACTCCATCATTCAACAATAATAAGAGTAAGAGTATTAAAGCTTTGTAACATTAACAACAATAGCTAAAGGATATGGTTCAATAGTAATCGACAAACCATAAACAGCTTATCGACCCAAGTGCAACTAATACTTATCAAAGCAAAGAAAAAATACTACAATTTAATAAATTGGACAAGATACATAAACCTAAACAATAAAACTTACAAACTTCCAAACTTCCAAACACAAACTTTGTCACAACAAGGTGGAACGAATCTCCAATTGCCCCACCCATGTTCTCTTGAGTGTAAGAAACCAAGATGATATCTTCCTCAGGAGTCTATGGCCCTTTCTTCGCACCACCTTTATCACAACAAGATGGCCTTCCCATCATTTACCCATTGCTTCTTCTTCTTCTTCCTTTCTCTTTAATTTCTTGATCTTCTACTATGATATATATTTTTGTGTGTACTGTTGATAGAACAAAAATATAGAAATGAAAAATGGGAAAAGAGAAATGGGAAAGGGATTTAAAATAAAACGAAAATTGTGGGTTGTCTACATGTAGGGATTTTATAGGGATTTTAAATAAAACGCAAACGAGCGGTTCTGACACATGACCGACGGATCTGACTGCGCGACCGACAAATCTGCACGGATTTGAAGATTTGCGCAACATCGACCCTGACACTGACGCTGGCAGACGAATATGCACAGTGCCGACGAGCGGATTTGACTCATGGTTGACGGATCTGCATGTCGCTAACATTGATGCTGACGCTGACAAACGGAACGGCACGACAACCAGATCTAAAAGTATTGACAACGGAGGCAGACTGACAATGGTGGTGAAAAATGGTGAAGGAAAGTGGCAGCGAGAGGGCTTTGGTGGAGATTTTGTTGGAAAGAGAGAGAAGCAAGGTAGAAAAATGAAGACAAATTTTTTTTTAAAAGGAAAAAAAAGAATACATGAAAAGTTACCATGTCTGTTCTAAACCGACATTGTAGACTCATCTTTAATATTGTTTAAAATCGATATTGAAGATCTACTTTTTTTTTTTTTTTTAAGAAACCAACATTGTACAACCATTTTTAATTTTTTGAACCAACGTTAAAGTCCAAATTTTTTGTAGTGCACAAAGAGAAAATTATAGCATTAGAAATAAAAGGATTATACCAATCTTTAACAAGTCACAAAGAGGTGGATCGAAGAAAATATTAATTCTATAAATACTCCCCTTATGCAAAAAGGATTTAACAACTTTTCCAATCAACATAGCAATTCACATATGCTAAAAGTGATTGCTATTCAACAATGGAGGTCATATAATATGCATAACTAATGCTAAAAAGGGCATTTAATAAACTCTAATCAAATTCATCCAAGAGATTAAACAACATATCTTAACCATCAAAACAATGACAATCTTTGGCAAGGTTCTATCCTTTTACTAAGAATTTTTATGAAAATACAAGCATCTAATTGACCAAAAAGCCCAATAATAGGTAATATAGATAAATGCCAAAAATAGATTTTCTAAGCTTCCTCATGAAATTAAATCAAATAACAATGCAAGAAATCAAATTCAAACTTTTCAAATAATTCAAGATATACTTTTCATAAAAATTACTAGAAGCATAATTATCTCAATATTTTTTTTTAAAAAAATAAAGGTTATCAAATATGCAAAGTTTCCTTTCTTAGATTCAAGCAAAGCCATAGTAGTTGTTTCAATTTTTATTAATTCCTAATTTAAAGTCCAAGCAACAATTGCTTCTTGAATCATACCTACAAAGAAAGCTCAACTAAAAGATTTTGGTACCCATTTCTTGGGTTCTTCATTGTTAGTGAGGAAAGACTGTAGAGCCCATTTAAAATTAGTTCTAAACTTACGAGTATTCATCTTTGGCAAATAACAAGTTGTTGGATTTTTATTGTTAAAGTAAGTGAATCATTTGAATATTGAAACATAAATAAAAGAATTTAATTATGTAGATTAAAATCAAAGTTAAAACATTCAAATTAGATTGAAACATCAAATTAAGATGAAGTTTCATGTACAAATTTAATATGTATGAAAGTTAAAATTTTAGTTTCTTCCATTTGAATGAGTTATTTTTTATTTTAGTCAAGTAACAACACAATTGAGTTAAATTTGACAAATGATTCAATTTATTTACTTAGTTGATTTTATTTTATATTTTTTAGAGTTTCTAAGTTTCTAGCTTATAAATAGCAACTTGGTTCTTCATTTGTAGCATCCCATACCAAATTTAAGAGTTATCTCATTTCTTTCTTTCTTTCTTTCTTTCTTTCGTTCTTTAGTTGAGTTGAGAGTAAATATCCAAGAGTTTTTCCAGATCCGACTAGTTCAAGGTTGCAGTTCTATTGGAATTAGTCATTGTATCCTACTGAGATGATCATTGTAGTCTGCTTGCAGCCCGTGTAGAGTGAATAATTGTCATCAGGATAGCGCTTACCAGAAGCGTGCGTCGACTGTGTTTTATGTCTTTAAAGGTTTTGAGGTTCTTTCAAGTCTTTGATTATTTTTATATCTAAGTCTTGTTACACCATCTGACTTTTGTTTGAGTTTGAATATTATACATTGAATGTATTGTTTCAAGTAATTGAGGTGTAATCAATTTCCTAGTGTATGTAGATATATATCAGTTCCCCCCAAAAATCTAAAGACGATTAATATATCTAAATTGATGGCTACAAACTTCTCCACCAATGTCGCTACTTCTACCATGATGGGATCACACATTGTCAAACTTCATGTTGAGAAGCAAGATGGATTGATACTGGTGCGCACATTTATAAGGAGAAGTCATTATTCGTTACATATGAGAAGCAAGATGGCAGTGATAAGCTGTACATAGGAAATGCTTTTGATAACTAGTAGAAATACAAGTTATTACAGCTCAAATAAGTAAAATAATGAGAGAATGTGATGATAAAATAAGCAATATCATGTCTGAAAGCATTAAACTAAAAAGAATTGGGATCGCAAGCGCTCATCGCATAAAAGTAGTTAATTTACCTATTTTGTGTAGGAACAATGCGATGGCACATATGAAATTGCGATCCAAAGACACAATGCGTCAGCACGCTTGAGGATTGTGATTGCAAGTCATGTGATCGTGAGAAGTTTCTTAAAAAGGCGGATGCATAAAGACTTTGCATCAAGGTGAGAACATAATAAATCATGATGGGACAGAAAGCTGATAACAGTCGATTCCGAATTTAGTTGACAAGCCGTTAAAAGCCACACGGTAGTAAGTACAATCCACTTTCGGTGACCTTTAAACGGCGCATCAGAGTAGGAGAATTAATGCTGCCCATCATTGCAATCATTAGCAAGAAAGACTGCTTCACCTTGAAATCTATAAATACCGAAGGCCACGACCACTAGTGTAAAAGGGAGTTAGCGAGTTAGAGAGAATCAGTTAGTCTATTCACGCATATACTCATACATATAATTAGAGGACGGAGATGAGCAAGGAGATAAGAAAGCCAAGAGATCATTCCCGGACAAATCGAGAGATTTTCGGAAAGCGATACAAAGAAGAGAGGGTCAACACTTGCGAGAGCAAGAATACATATCTAGAACAGAGTTGGAGTGAAAAAGAGCAGTGTAAAAGGCCACAGGAAGAAAAACATTGCTTACTAGGCTTTTTATCTCTCGAATCCATTTGATATTTTGTATTCAGTACTTTATTTACAGAAAATAGAAATCTCATTTCAATGTATGTTCAATCTCTCCATGCCATGCACGAGTAGTTAAATTTCTGAATGGGTTGAGAAGTACTTAGCTAGCATGACTTAATATTTTATATTGTATGCTATCATCTTGTCTTATGTATGCATCATTCACCATTTGGACATACTTGAAAGAGTAGTCTAAAGATAGAATCTAGGCTTGAGAGAGTCAGATTAGAATCTAGGCTTGAGAGAGTTGGATTAAAATCGCATAAGCAAGAAATAGAAACTTAGACATAAGTTCTATTGCTATTTACACATCGCATGCGCCCTAGAAATAGGAATGATTGTATGTGGGCACCTTGCTTTATGTATGCATCATTCATCATCGCATAGACAAAAGTAGAGGCTGATGCGTTATTTTATGCGGTGATTTTATAAAAGGAATTGTGGTGATGGAAAATGTGTTGTGCAACAAGTTTTCTCAGCAGAATCCAAGTATAAATCCTACTGAGTTTTCTGGTAAGTCCAGGGTCGAACTCAGGGACTAAGGAAAACAGTATGCGGTAATAATTTTTAAGAAGAATTTGCGATAACCAATAAATCAAAGAGTTGTTTTTGGGTTGTTGTTTGCAGTATAAAAAGTATGCGACGAAGTAAGACAAGAGTTGATAATACGAAAGATGCAATGAATATGTGGGGAACGGGTTGAGAAGGGGTTCGGCTAACACTTCCTAGGATTGCGTTCATGTTATGCGATCATGCAACACACATACAATAGCAAATCATCTCTCAACATAAATGCTACGGCTTCTAGTTCTAGAACGCATGCGATATATGCGATAAAGTCTATAGGACCTATACATAAGCCTCTAATCTTGTTTATACGATGAAAAATGACACACACACAAACAAGGCGACCGCATAATATCATAACCTATCTCTAGGGTGCATGCGATGCATGTTGGCTAACAGAGCTTATCTCTAAATCCCTATCTCTTACTTATGCAGATCTAATCTTGCTCTCTCGAGTCTAGATTCTAACCTAGCTCTCTCAAGTCTTAGGTTCTTTCTTTAGACTCTCTCTCAAATAGCTCTAAAGGGGTGTTGGGCGCAACATAAGACAAGATGATCGCATGCAATAAGGATCCTAGGTCATGTTAGCTTAGTTCTTCTTAACCCATTCGATGGATTTAACTACTCATGCGTGCTTTTAAGAGAGTGAACAGATGTAGATAAGCAAGTTGCATTTTATAGATATAGAATTATATAGAATAACAATGCGAAATGAGAATAAAGAGCCTAGTAGCAATCTCTTGAAGCCTTTTACATTGTTCTTCTTTACTCTGCTCAAAAGATAGTCTCGCTCTCGCGAGAGTCGGCCCTCTCTCTGCTTTTCAATGCCTCTGGGTTCTCTCTCGAGCTGAACAGAGCGATCTTCCGGCATTTCTTCCATTCTCTCGCTCCGCCTTCGAAGTAAAGAAAAACTATAAACAAGGCTATTTCTATCAAGGGAAAATTATCTAACTGTCCAAACTTCTTCACTGAAGGTTGCCTTTGGTATTTATAGAGCTTTGAGGTGAAGGGCTTCTTCTCTCTTATGATTGCACTGATGGGATGACATTAATTCTCTATTTGATGCGCCGAATATTTGTCACCGAAAAGTTAAGTGTACTTGCTACAGTAGTTCGTTAATGGCTTGCCAACTTAATTCAGAATCGACCGTCAACAGCTTTCTATCCTATTGTGATTTATTACGCTTTTCACCCGGATACGCCCACCAAGTTGCACCGGCTCTTTGCGGCGACCTTCTTGAGCAGTTATTTGCGAGCGCAAAACACCGCATAACCTCGTGGTAACGAGATCTTTTGATGCGCTCGGCCATTGATTTCTTTGGATCGCATTTTCCGCCTTACGTCAACGCATATTCTACACAAAAATACATAAGTTAACTATTTTCATGTGATGAACACATGCGACTGTAATATTGTGAACTTAATGCTTTTTGGACACAATCTTATATATTTTATCAACGCAAACCTACATTGTTTAATAACTTAGCACTGTAATATCGTGCATTTCTGCCCGTTATCAGAGGCTTAGAAATAAGTCCTATCGACTGTTTTGTATACACATCGCATATGTCCTAGAAATAGGAATTATGGCATTCTGCATTGAGAAATGTAGTACTAATATTTGTGCGTAGCATGATCGCATAACTTATGCACAATCTTAGGAAATGTTAGCTAAACCCTTTCTCAGCCCCTTCATCGCATACTCATTGTAACTCTACGCTTGCATCACATTGTGTTCAACTCCGTCGCATTGGAAAAATCTTAATCAAAACACCATCCACTTCATTTGTTTTTACTACCGCAATAGAATCAATGTGTTTGTCGTATATCTACTTAGTAGTCTCTGTGTTTGACCCTGGACTTACCAGGAAACCTAGGAAGGCTTATACTTGGGTCTTATTAGGAAAACTTGCATGATCACCGCATAACACACATCATCGCAAACTCACACCATAGCACACCACAATTATACGCATCAACTTCAACTGTCTTTGTGAAAGACAAGGGAAATATCCTACTAAAATGGACTTCTAGAAAGATACTTTAATACCTTTAATGATGTATGGCATGTGCCAGAGATTCGAAAGAATATAGTTTTAGGTACTTTACCTAATAAAAATGGGTTCAAGCTTGTATTTGAGTCGGATAAATTTATTATGGAAAAAGGGGTATGTATGTGGAAAAAGGCTATCTAAGTGATGTCCTATTTAAACTTAATGTACTGGCACAAATGCCAAAGAATATTAATAATATCAACTCTTCTGCTTATATTGTTGAGTTGTGTGATGTTTGGCATTCTAGATTGTGCCATGTAAATTATTGTTCATTAGAATGGTATGTTTAGGACTAGTGCCAAATTTTAGCATTGATAATAGACACAAGTGAAAATTTTGTGTTGAATCAAAGTTTACTAGAAAGTTATTTTCATTAATGGAAAGAAGTAATGAGTTATTTGATAGTTATTTGATTTAATCCAACGTGATGTATGTGACATGAAAAGTACTCCTAGAAGAGGTGGTAAGAGATACCTTGTCACATTCATTGATGATCGTAGTAAATATTCTATGTATATTTATTACATAGTAAAGACGAAACTTTTAATGTTTTTAAAACATATAAGTAGAAGTTGAAAATCCACTTGCTTAATCAGATACAGATGGTGAACAGGAATCATCGTCACTTCATGAATTATGTTAAGTTAATAGTATAATCCATCAAGCTACAACACCTTTTACACCATAACAAAATGGTGTAGTTGAAAGAAAGAACTGAACTTTATAGGACATGGTTAATTACATGTTAAATTGTTCATTTTTACCTCATAATTTGCAGGGGAAACTTTCCTGACAAAAAATTTTATACTAAATAAAATTTCAAATAAGAAGACTAATAAGTCACCTTATGAAGTGTGCAATAGAAAGTTACCGTCATATAAAATGCTGAAAGTGTAGGGGTGTTTGGCAAAGGCACAAGTTCCTTTACCAAAAAAAGACCAAGCTTGAACCTAAAACAATTGATTGTGTGTTTATAGGCTATGCAGCGCATAGTGTTGCTTATAGATTTGTGGTGATTAAATCACAAAAATCTAATATTAATAATACCATAATAGAATCTATTGAAGCAGAATTATTTGAGGATATATTTCCTTTAAAAGAAGAAGGACATAAAATTATGGTGCTAAAAGAATTAATGAGGCTAGCTCTTCAAAAGGTCAATGCGATTAAAATACTGAGTCTAAATCTAGAAGAAGCAAAAGAGCTATGAAAGCTACTTCTTTTGGACCTTATTTCATAACTTATATGATAGAAGGTGAGCCTCAAACTTTTCAAGAAGCTGTATCATCTCCTATACCTTATTGGAAGGAAATTATCAATAGTGAGCAAAAATCCATTTTATAGAACACTACCTTAGTATTGGTTGATTTACCTCATGGAAGTAAACCAATTGGAAGAAAATGGATTTTTAAGACAAAGCTAAAGGCTGGTGGTAGTATTCGTAAGTACAAAGGCCGTTTGGTAGCTAAAGGATTTTGCCAAAAAGAAGGGCTAGAGTTCTTTGATATCTATTCTCCAATAACAAAGATTGTGTCTATAAGGATATGAATTGCAATTGCAGATTTACAAAAATTTTAAATACACCAACTGGATGTAAAGTCTGCATTTTTAGATGAAGATTTATAAGATAAAGTTTGCAAATTTGTGAAGTCTTTTTATGGGTTGAAACAAGCACCCAAACAATGTCATGAGATCACACTATGTTATCAAATAGATTTAAGATAGTGATAAATGTGTCTATGTTAAAATCGTAGATCAAGACTATTTCACTGTTTGATTGTATATGGATGATATGTTAGTAATGGGCACAAATAGAAGTATTATTAAATGCACTTAAAAGGATGTTGAAATCACACTTTGATATGAACACCTTGTTCTTGCTGATGTTGTCTTTGGAATTCAAATAATAAGAAATCCAAGTGGATACATACTTTCTCAATCTCATAATATAGATAAGTTATTGAGAAAACTTCATAATTTTGAGAGTAAGCCGACTATTACTCCATTTGATCCAAATTGTAAATTGAATAAAAATAATGATGAATGTGTGTCTTCTTTGGAATATTCAAGAGTTATTGGTAGCTTAATGTACATAATGAATTATACAAGACCTGATATTGCTTATTCAATAAGAAAGTTAGTAAGATACACCGACAATCTTGGGTATGATCTGATAGGGATAACGACCCTTCAACTATCTCCACAATAGTATGATATTGTCCATTTTGGGCATAAATCCTCATGGCGTTGCTTTTGGAACCACCCCAAAAGGCCTCATACCAATGGATATTTTTGTCCTCACTTATATACCCATGATCTAACTAATGTGGGACTTTGGTCACATTCCTATCATGATCATTGGAATGTGTTAGTCAGAGTTTTAAGGCACTTGAAGTAAACTCTAGACTATGGATTGCATTATACGAGATATCCACGTATAGTGGAAGAATTTAGTGATACTAATTGGATTTCTAATAGCATGGAGATGAAAATAAACCAGTGGGTATAGTTTTACTTAAGATGGAGTAGTTGTATCATGGAAATCATCAAAATAGACGTGTATAGCATGCTCTACTATGGAATCAGATTTTAATACTCTTGATAGAGTAGGAGAAGAAGCTGAATGGCTTCAAATTTTTCTTGAAAATATTCCATTGTGGCTAAAGCCTTAAGTGCAATACGTATTCATTGTGACAATTTAGTGGCTTCTATGAGAGCCAAGAATAATGTCTATAATGGAAAGTCGTGACATATTAGGCGCAGACATAATTCGATAAGGCAATTTCTCTCTAATGGAATGATTTTCATTAATTATGTGAAGTCAAAAAAGAACATTGCATATCCTTTGACGAAAGGATTATCAAGAGAGGAAGTCACATATACTGTTGGAACATACCATCGCACAACCGAAGAAACCAGGATCCATAAGCACTCTAATTCATTAATTTTGGTAGAAACTAAAGCATGCTTCAGCAAAAATAAATGGGTTTCATGACATACTTTTGTAGAACTTCCTCAAAGCTTGAATTCCAGTTGCAAATCTCCTCTAAATCTTGTTGCAAACCACCCCAAGATCTTCCCTACTATCCTCTTAGTACTCTAGATTGAGTTGTGGAACTCAAAATAAGCTGGAATCAAGGGAATTTGGAGACAAACTCACAGCAGCAACCCAAAGGAAGAACACAGTCTTCACACGAATTTTCAACTAAAATTCTATCGATTGTATTACCTCAAAATTACCCCAATCTCTTCAATATATTGCAGACTATCATGCAAAGAGATTAGTTGCATGAGATGCAGCTCATGCTTGGAGTAATTAAAGCTTGAAGATGGTGGGTTGTTTGTGAGCTACTTGAAGATGTAATGGAAAATGTCAAATTCCATTTTGTTGTTTTCTTTCTTTTTCAATTTTTCAAAATTGATTTCATATATCAATTTTATTTATAAAGTTGAAAATTATATTAATTTTACAAAATTAATTTCATAAATTATTTTTCTTAATAAAATTAATAAATAATTATTTAAACAATATAAGCAATTAATTTAATATCAAATTAAATTAACACCAAATCCATCGTCATGAAATCCTACTCATGAATTTAATATTTAAATCATATTTAAATATTATTTCTCCAATTCCATTTAATTCTAATTTAAACATTTCAAATTAACTTATCACGCTATTCTAGAGCTAATCCATTTACGAGCTAGTAGGGGAACCTCGCGGACCTACAGATCATGGGCTCCAACGATTCGAGATTAATCGGCTAAACTCATTAGGCCGAACTAACCCCCATTCGTTAACTAATAACTGAATTCCCCTCACTGTAGATATATTATGTCCACTCGGTATAGCCATGATTAGTAAGTTAACCCTTCAATGGTTGTTCGTAATAACGACTCGGTCGAATCTTTGTTTTACCCCCAAAATTACCACTTGTTCCTCAAGTCCCACTGAACCCCTAATGAACAATTGATTTGTGATCCAATCCAAAAATTGAATCCTTCTCGGGCCAATGAGAGGGTGAGGCCTCTTGTTCAAGACCCAGAATCAGTACATAAAGGGAACAACCTCTCTACCAACCGTAATCGGGTAGGAGTAAATTCCATCTTGCAGGGCTATGACCCCAACTATTCATCCGGTCTTATTCCCAAAATGGGAGGCTTATTGAACAGAGACGTTGGTCTACTCTCATCATTTGCAGATGAAATAATAATCCCGAAAAAACAAGAATTTATTGTTAGCTTAGGATTAAGGTCAAGTTACATAGTTCATCGCTTTGAAATAGTCAATCTTAAATAGTAAAGAACATTATAAATTAAGAGTGACTGATTTTGTTGTTCGATCTTGTACAAACCCTTTTGCATAAGGACACCCCTACTCCTCATGTCCCAACATAAACAAATTAGGATCACTTCGTTTGTAGCACTTTACAACTCTTTGTAACAACTACATTGCAGATCACATCCAATAGTGTTACCAGAATAAGGTACCCAAACTTATTCATATATTATAGATCATTTTGACTATTTACTCGAGCCTGATCCACTTATATGTTTCCATATAAAGTTCAAGTACTCCTGTAATAGTCAAGGGACTTTAGGTTTATTTGATTTAAAAAAAACACTATATTCAATAACAACTTATTGAATTTTCAGAATAAGTTCTACTGTTTACAAACCTCAAGTTTTAGGACATAAAACCTAAAAAATTTTTATTTGGACTAAAACTCCATTGGTAACTTATATATCCCATATATAAGACTGAGTCTCTAAGCTTTATAGATAAATACAATAAACTAGTGCATTCCATACCCATTGTTTACCTTTTAGTATCGCATACCTGATATTTCTCCCACCTGCCCTAGGTTATTTAATCTGGTATTTCTAGTCTTACTAGATGATTCTCAAACACTTTAGCTGAGAGAATCATTATTAACATATTAGAGTACAATAGGCTTCTTATTAAACTATATCAGAATTGCATCTAATTCTCAATAATGACAAGGAAGCACACTTTCCTCCCACTACATTGAGGTACTCTAAACTCTTTGATCAAGATGCGTCTGACTTGTCTTAACAACTCTTGTTAACAGTCAAATCATAGAAATCTTTAAACTTACTATACTTTGATCTCAGCCATTTAAATATCTGAATATTTACAAATGGCTTTTAACAATTTGATCCTTAACAGGAGTTGCTATGAGATAGAACATATATATTTTTATGAAAATGAACATTTCATCTAAAGCAAAAATATGTACAATATGTTCATTACATGATTACAATAACAAGTAACATCATCATCAGTAGCAACTTCTCTCACTAGTCAAGTTGAGTAAACGGTCCTCAGGAACTAAGTTGCCTGTTTAGCTTTTTCTGCTTTCTTCTCAGCAAGATATTTAGGACAATTTCTCTTCCAATGCCCTTCTTCGTTGCAGTGGAAAAATTTCCCTTTGTCTGCAGCGGTTTTCTTGCTTTTCTTGCGAACAAGATTCTTCTTCCCTTTTGCTTTGTCTTTCTTTGTAGGAATACTCTTACTCTGCGAAGAGGAGGCAATATCAGACTTGGAGGACGTTCTTCTCTTTTCAGCAGAAGCAACATTTACTTCTGATTCTAGATCCTTAATTCTTAATATAGTCTGGAAAGCTGCAGTTCATTCAGCAGAGTAGTCAAGTTGTATTCAATTTTATTCATCAATGTATTAGTACAGAATTGCAGAAAACTCTTTGGAAGAGATTCTATAATAAAACTAACTTGACTTCTCTCGTTCATCACAGTACCGTTTACTTATGCCACATTAAAGTGGACCATCATGTCCAGGACATGTTCACGAACTGAGGTTCCTTCTTTCATGCGACTATTATGAACGTATTTGATAGCATCATGCCTCAGAGTGAAGGACAGTTGTCCAAACATCCCTCTAAGAGATTTCATAATCTCTTTGGCAGTACTCATATTCTTGTGTCTTTTTGCTAAAACGTCAGATAAGCTGGCGAGAATATAAGTACAGGCTTTATCATTCTCTCTGATCCATCTATCAAATGCTTGTAAAACAGTTCGGTTGGAATTGGAGCTAGAAATGGGAGGACATTCCTCTGTTAAGACAAATTGCAAATTGTCTATCGTAAGTATCGTGTTCAAATTTGATTTCCATGTCACATAGTTATCCCCAATCAGTTTGTCTGATGCCAACAATTGTATAATTGAACTCGTCATTATGAAATTATAAACAAATTCTATAAGTGAATTTCTTTTAAATCCAATCAAATTTTAGCAAAGTGATAATGTACCCATAATCATTATTTTTGCAATGATACTTAAGTGATTTAGAACAATTGCTACCGAGGGGCAGTCAAGAATTCCTTCACAGAAGTGAGACAATTCTTGACTAAATACTATCTTCAGAATAACTTATATTCCGATAGTCATGTAGTTATCGCTTTTGGTCAAGAACTTTACTAACACTTAGTAATTCTTGTAAGTGTAAACCTGCCATTTTCAGATCTTACAGAACGGTATGAGTACGTCCCCAAAATTGAAGACAATATCCAAGACGGAACTATAAAATCCTATTCATTTTACTGAAGCCTGGGTTGTTCTGAATCCTATGTTACAACCTTCCATGGAGATCTACGTGGTTAACGACTAGCTAGTGTCGCCTAAAAACGACAACAAATGCAATATAGGAATCTCACGGTTCAAACTAATGGAGGAGACCGTAGGACAATGTTGACACATTTCCTTCACCCACTTACTATGAACGATTTCCCTAATTCACCTTGTTATTGACCCATGCAAACACTTTCCAAATGGAGCAGTCGAGGTAAAATCGACACGAAGCCAAGCATGGATCTCACGATGTGAACTCTTGAGGATGTGAGAGCTAATAACTTTTAATCTCCCACTAAAGTGTTCTAAATGTTTGGGTAAATTTATACTTAGGTTCTTTTCAGCTAATAAAAAAAACCCTAAGTCTAGATGGTTTATCCAAGTATAACACTTATGAATGGATTTTAAATCTACGATGTCTAGGTGATAAACCGTTTTAATTACCTCACACCGCTTATGTATACTCATAAAATTGGTTACCAACACTCAATAATTTGACCATAATCCCCAGGTAGGAGGTGTTTCGTAGACTGTCAACTCAAGTACCCCCAGCCTTCGACAGGATTATATATCGGTTGAGTTTATAACCCTAGTTTTATAAGTTTAATGATCTATTTTAACCATTAAAACAAATGGTTAACCTAAATGACATGCAACTGTTCTTTGTTATGGATTTTAAACGTCTAACCCAATTTTATAACAGCTTACAAAATTTTAGACACGCTAAACATCCACAACAAATAACAAAGGCATTCAATATGTAATATAACTATTATATTAAATCAAAAGAAACCCTAACATGCATACTATATATTATAATATTTCATAACATACTTTCAATGCATGTAACATACTTCCTACGGTGGGATTTTAAATTTATATGGCATACTGTATGCATATACAAGACTTTTTTAATTATAACATATATCACATGCATAAATAATTAAACACTAGCTTATATGGTTTTAGTTTTGGCACAAATAAGCAAAAAAAAAAAAAAAAAAAAAACCTAATTATTACAAAACCGCATCTGGACCGTTCGAACCACTCCAAAACGAACTCAAATAGCTTGATCCGGACCCGAACCATCTGAACTGAACCAACCAAAAACCATTAAGGCTGAATCATACCGAACACCAAGAGAACCAATCGAACCTGTTGCCCTCGCTCCATGCTCAATATCTCGCTAAGGCTCATCGTTTAGCATTAATGACCATCGTCATGCGTTTGCTTGATCGTTTAGTGTTTGCTTGATCCTTTACCACCAACGCATGGCACCTGAAAAGGGTACACGATGTCTGCCTTCTATTGCATAGTGTCATCGTCTAGTGTCGGACAATGTTACACGATCGTTTAGTGTCTAACACTATCGTGCAACTCCATCGTCTAGCACAGAAAATTATACATGATAGCTTAGTGCCATCATATAATGTCTGAAGTTGATCGTTTAGCGTGCATAAAGGTAAGCAATCGTTTAATGATATCGTATAGCTCCTCGGTGCATTTCTTAGCTGCTGCAAAGAGGTAAACAATCGTGTAGTGCTATCGCATAGCTCTTCACTGCATCGCATAGCTGCCGTATAAAGGTAAACTATAGTGTAGTGCAATCGAATAGCTTTCCACCGCATCGTTTAGCTCTCGCTCGAACTACACGATTGCTTAGTGCCATCATCTAACGCTTCAAGCATCGCTTAGCTCCCACTCAGAACTACAAAATCGCTTAGTTCTCATGCGAAACTACACGATAGCTTAGTGCCATTGCATAACACTTCCATGCATCGCTTAGTTCCCAAATACAGTTAAACGATCGTGTAGCGCCATTGTATAGCACTTCACTGATCAACACCCAAAGCTACACGATCGTTTAGCTTTACTTCACATCATCTAATGCATGAAGCTAAACGATCGTTTAGCTACTGAAGCTCAACGAAGTCATGAACCAAGGCTGAAAATCTGGAATCTGCAACTCAAACTCTTCGCTTGTTTCTTTGAATTACAGCTTAATTTCAACTCTAATGAATCCAAATAAATTACACACTCTTGGGAACACATATAAGCTCATCAAACTGGAGCCAATTACAAATTTAATTGAGAAATCAAAGAGAAACTAAAATCCAAAACTGAGAAAACCATATTAGTTATGCAGTTTCATATTTCTCATATAAAAAACATACCAAACCAAAGATAACCTGAATTGAATGCTTATATGATGATTTGACACCAGTTGGAATGTACCATCATGCAGTGGAAGCAACTAGGATCTATAAGTACTATAATTCATTAATTTTGGCAGAAACTAAAGCATACTTCAACAGAAATAAATGGGTTTTATGACATACCTTTGTAGAACTTCCTCAAAGCTTGAATTCTAGCTACAAATCTCCTCTGGATCTGATTGTAGACCACCCCAAGATCTTCCCTACTATCCTCTTGGTACTCTAGATTGAGTTGTGGGACTCAAAATAAGATGGAATCAAGGGAATTTGGAGACAAACTCACAGCAGCAACCCAAAGGAAGAACACCTTTTTCACACGAATTTTCAACTAAAATTCTATTGGTTGCATTGTCTCAAAATTACTCCAATCTCTTCAATATATTACAAACTATCATGCAAAGAGATTAGTTGCATAAGATGCAACTCATGCTTGGAGTGATTAAAGCTTTAAGATGGTGGGTTTTTTGTGAGCTACTTAAAGAAGTAATGGAAAATACCAAATTCCATTTTGTTGTTTTCTTTCTTTTTCAATTTTTCAAAATTGATTTCATAAATCAATTTTATTTAATAAAGTTGAAAATATTATTAATTTTACAAAATTAATTTCATAAATTATGTTTCTTAATAAAATTAATAAATAATTATTTAAACAATTTAAATAATTCTAATTAATTTAATATCAAATATTAAATTAATTTTACACAATTCCATCTTCAAATATTTAAATCATATTTAAATATTATTTCTCCAATTTCGTTTCAATATAATTTGAACATTTCAAATTAACTTATCACACTATTCTAGAAATTATCTATTTACGAGCTAGTAGGGGGATGATGTCGAACATAAATGTACGTTATTATAGGCCTTTTATTTAGAATTATGAAGACTGGTAACAAGAATATACAGCGAGTATTCTAAGAATTCATGAGAAAGTGAGCTTGCATCGGTCAGCAATGAAAATCTCTGCTAACCCACTATTATGTGTTATTTTGTGTTCAAATGTCTATTTTGTAGCTAACGGAGTAATCGATCGCATGCAGTGAATCTCGCCATCGCTGAGGCATTGCATATGCGATCGCATACATTCGACGCATGGATGTTGTGGCCATTAACCGCATGCGTCCATCGCATAGAGGTTGCGGCTATGGAATAATAACCATAATAGAGGGATGAACATAAGGGTGTTGGAATGCGTTGGTACTTCGGAAACCAAGCATTAACGCATACCTCAGGAGTATCAAAAGGCGATATTGACATTTCACTTACCACGTCGTTAGCAGTAGAGATTCAGAGCAGGTCCATCACATCGTTAGCTGCAGAATTTCAGAGAAGGACCATGAATGCTGTCGGTGATCGAGCTCTATAAGTAGAAGCCTTAGAGCACAACTTCAAATCATCTGAGCTTCTGCCTTAGGGCATATCCTTATCATCCAGAAAAAAGCGTGAGAAGATAGTCTTGAGAGTTCTTAATTCCTCCTACAATTTCGAGTGACGATGGGAGCTCTGCCAGAGATAAATCTCGAGAGAAACTACTCCACCGCCTATCCATGGCACCACCGATAGCCTTGACACATATCTGATGGAAGCAAGACATTGCCCATCGGGTCCTCCATATCTCTTCTATCTCTGTATTGTATTACATTGTGGCTTAAGAGATTAATACATTTTGTGATCAATACATTTCTCTACTTCCTTCGATTCCATTTTCATTTTCTTATTATCCTTTACTTTCATTACAACAACTAAGTAAGATTGCTAGAGGATCACATACTTAATCACGTAGCATAGACATATAAAGCATGTGGCAAACCACTGAGAGTTGTGTGTTGCACGAGTATTGTGAGAAAATCCTATTTGCTTAGTGTGATGTTGTAGCAACGCTTGTCTATAAGTGGACGAAATGCTTGTTTAAGAGCTAATTAGCAGTAGCTAACTGCCCGGAAGGGTAAGTGATGGAACGCATTAAGCAAAATAAGCAGTGTTCCTAGAGATAGAAATAATCTTATGTCAACCATGTTTATGTGATTACCTTGTCTTATGAGCGCATTATTCATCATTTAGGCATACTTGGAAGAGTAGTCTAAAAACCAAATCTAGGCTTGAGAAAGTCAGATTAGATCGCATAAACAAGAATAGAGGCTTAGGATTAAGCTCTGTTTGCTATTACACAACGTATGCACCCTATAGATATGATATGAAAGTATGCGGTCAAATTGCATGCGTCCAAAAGTAGGATTCGGTGGTATGCGGTCATCTTGTTTATGTTTGGGAGCACATGAGCAAGAATAGAGACTTATACATAAGGCCTCTCGACACTATAGCATATACATCGCATGCGTCTTTGTCAAGTGTATGTAGCATAGTCGCATAGCTTGCATTGGCTGGGGTTACCCTTGCGATCAAGCTTAGTGATGTAGTGAAGTCATCCCCGCCATTTTATCTATTTTTCCCATGTATTTTATTACGCGTTAACAGCTGTCGTGTCTCTAACTCTCATAGTCATACTTCCACTGCTTAATCTGTTAGTTAAGAGTAGGAGTAGCACATAGCCCATAACCTTCAATATTCTTTTATTCTTCACTGCAAACACTTTACTTCATAACATTTTGAGTTTGACCCCGGATCATTCGAGAAACTTACGATTTCATTATACTTGGCGAGAGAGCAAGAAAACTTGTAGCAGAAACGCATGGTCATCGCATAGGTTCTTAAACGCATATTGCATATCCCTTAGTCCAACGCATGACCAGCGACACATGGAGAATGAACGATGAACACATATTTATTTACTCCATTTTCCACGCATCAAGGGACCTCATGGACCTACAGATCATGGGCTCCAACGATCTGAGATTAATCAACTAAACTCATTAGACCAAACGAATCCCATTCGTTAACTAATGGGTGATTCCACTAAACCCCATAGTTGAACTCCTCTCACTGTAGATATATTATGTCGACTCGATATAACCACGATTAGTAAGTTAACACTTCACAGGTTGTTCGTAATAACGATTGGGTCAAATCTCTGTTTTATCCCCAAAATTGCCTCTTGTTCCTCAAGTCCCACGGATCCCCTAATGAACAATTTATTCGTCATCCAATCAACAAATCAAATCCCTCTCGGGCCAATGAGAAAGTGAGGTCTCTTGTTCAAGACCCAAAATCAACACTTAAAGGGAACAACCTCTCTACTCACCCTAATCGAGTAGGAGTGAATTTCATCTTGTAGGGCTATGTCCCCAGCTATTCATTTGGTCTTATCCCTCAAATGGGAGGCTTATTGAGCTGAGACGTGGACCTCTCCCGTCAGGGAGCGCATTAGATATTTACCTAAACCGGTAGGTAGGTCCTTGAGCAGATCCCACGTTAGCCCCAAGACGAGTAAATGCTTGAGCTTAAGTGAGAAGGGCCTCCTCCCCCCGCTGGTATTTTGCCTGTATGGTGTTTACCGGGGGGACCCTCGATCCGGAAGGTATGCCACTATCGGCTACTATCGAGATATACATGTCTGCCTCCCTTGAAAGCTCCTGGTGCTGCGACTATCACCGGTAAGTTGCGTCAGATCAACATTGGGATTAGAATCCACTGAAAAAGCAACTAAGTCAACGCCTATTTGCTTTGGATCTACTGGCTCGGACGCTTGAATCTATTCCACCATAAACAACCGAATATACTACTGACTTCCGCTACTTCTGTTGTTATTGTTCTCACCTGTCACTACGCTACCTCAGCAACTAGGATTGGTACTGCTTCCGCATCTGACACTCCTCAACCTTTTCTATCGAGATTTAGAAGTAGAGCAAGTGTCTAAAGCCCGGGTTATCTCTCTGAATCAGCTTATTCACTGGACTGTTAAGCCATCGAGTCCTCTAGGGTTGATCGACCCGTTTCAAGAAGATTCATCCAAGACTAACGATCTCGTTAATTCTAAGGAGGAGCCCATTCCATAAGGAAGATGAGAGGAAGGCATACATAGTTGGCTGGTTATTTGTCTTTCCCATTCCTGCTGCTACTGAAGGTGCCCGGAATGAATGGATTCTCTGGTAGAGGGGAGTCGAGGTGGAATTCTTTGGTGGGCTGGCTTAAAAGAAGCCCCCAATTGCAATTGCAGTAGAAGTAGCTACTTATTTCATGGCTTTAATTTGAGCTTCAGATCCTGAATCTCCATAAATGGGTATGACTGGTTAAGGTGACCTGCTTTCTTTGTGCGGCAACCGCAAGCCCACGGAGCGGTACTATGGATTTGTTATAGCACCACCATTTCACAATATACATTGTCCGGGAAAGCTAGTCTTGGGATTGCTTTCATGAGCTCACAAGCAAGGAAGAAGGTAGGCAATCGAAGAAGAACTCGCAAAGAAGTCGTTTGAGTTCAAAGTCAGTATATGTGTCTTGGGATTGAATCAGGCGCATCTTGCTCCTTCCGGGCGGGATGTGATTCACCATCAGTGATCCTTGCTTTATATCCGACATGAGTTCTTTCTCCCTACCGGTCTTTCTGAGAGGTATATATGAAGAGTTCCATTTCAATCTCAACAATCGAGGAAGAGAAAGAAAATCGAAATCGAAATTTGCAGATCAAAGGACAATCCCGAACAAATAGGAGTTCATAGTTAGCTCAAGATTAAGGTCAAGTTACTTAGGTCATCACTTTGAAATAGTCAGTCTTAAACAATAAACAACGTTATAAAGTAAGAGTGACTGATTTCATGGTCTGATCTTGTACAAACCATTTTGCACAAGGATACCCCCACTCCTCATGTCCTAACATGAACACATTAGGATCACTTCATTTGTAGCAGTTTACAACTCTTTGTAACAACTGGTGTTGCCAGAATAAGACACCCAACCTTATTCATATACTATAGATAATTTTGACTATTTATTTGAACCTGATCCACTTGTATGTCTCCACATAAAGTTCAAGTACTTATGTAATAGTCAAGGGACTTTAGGTTTATTGTTTTGAAAAAACAATATATTCAATAATAACTTATTGAATTTTCAAAATAAGTTTTACTGTTTACAAACCACAAATTTTAGTAAAACCTAACATATACATCAAGAAAAATGGGGCTAAAGACTATGAAATGAGTTATTTGGTGGTAATCTAACCTAGTTAACTAGATATCCCAAGATCTAGGTTCAATAGGCAAGCTAGCTAGATAATTAATAGTTGACACACTAAGAAACATACAGTTTCTTTCCATTTCTATGATGCTATAGAGTGTGTGATTTGTTGATGTTAAGGTTATATTGATATCTTATTTTATAAGAGGAGTAATGACAAGATGCTCTGAATCAATATTACCTATATGAGAGTAGAAGTGGGGTCGCTTCTATGAGAACTTTTCAAATGACTTATGTTCTCTAAAGCTCTCACGAATTTAGGATTTTGTCCAGGACGAAAATGGACATAAATGTATAGAACTCAAAGATACAAATGAGTTGTGTGTGATATTTATTGTCTCAATTAACCAATGAGAAGGATAGTTCCAGAGGTTAGTCTCACTATTTCTTTGATAAATTCGATTAATATTCACTAAGAAAGGTTCTGGTCTAGAAGACACTTCTACTGATGCATAACTTGGATTGTTTGCTCTCAACGGTTTTGTTTGATTTTTCTCACTTTCTTTTATGTGGAGGATCGTTGGATTTTTATAGTGAAAGATAAACAAATGAATTTAGTTATGTAGATTAAATTCAAAGTTAGAAACTTTTAAATCGGATTGAAACATTGGACCAAAATGAAGTCTCATGTACAAATTTAAAATGTATGAAAGTTAAAATTTACAGTGTCTTCAATTTGAATTAGTTATGTTTGATTTTTGTAAAGTGACAACTTAATTGAGTTAAATTTGACAAATGTTTCAATTTTTGTATTTATTTGATTTTGGTTTGTATTTTGGATAGTTACTAAGTTACTAGCCTATAAATAGAAACTTTGTTTTTCATTTGTAGTATTCCATTCAAAATTGAAGAGTTCTCTCATTTCTTTCTTCATTTCTTTCCTTCGTTCTTGAGTTGAGCTGAGACTAAGTATCCAAGCATTCTGCCAGATTCGAGTAGTTCGAGGTTGCAGTTCTATCAGAGTTAGTTGTTGTATCCTATAGAGACAATTGTTGTAGTCTACTTGCAGCCCGTGCAGAGTGAATAATTATCTTCAGGACAACACTTACCAGAAGCATACCTCGACTATGTTTTGAGCCTCCAAAGTTTTTTAGGTTCTTTCAAGTCTTTGGTTATTTTCATATCTAAGTCTTGTTACACCATCTGGCTTTCGTTTGAGTTTGAATATTATACATTAGTGTATTGTTTTAGCTAATTGAGGTATAATAAGTTTGTCAATGTATTTAGTTCTATATATATACAACTTTCCCCTAACACAAGTATTACATTTATGACCACTTTTGCCACATGAAGAACATGTCACATTAGGCAGGAATTTATTTTTTAACACAAAGATTTTGCACTTTATTTCTATTCAAGAATTTTTTTTAGGAGCATTATTCAATTTAAAACAATTTGGCCTAATATGATCTTTAACTCCATAAAAATGACATGTAAGCACAAACTTTGACTCTATATGCATATTTATAACATTTCTATGATTAGATACAAATTTAGTACTATTCTTGCAATTAATTTTGGCATAGGAATGTTTAGGTTTAAACTTTTAAGTTTTAAAATACATTTCTGCATTTTCATGCTCACTCGCAAAATTTACATTATGATCACATCTTGATCTAACATGAAAGTGTTTGGATACAAATTTTGATTTTTCATGAATACTTCTAGATTTTTCATGCTTTGACACATTTAAATTCAACCTTAGGCACATTAGGTAAAACATTTTGAGGCATATAAAGAGTGGCTTTAACAAAAATACTTTTAGAACTTGATGAAAGAATTTTAGCAACATAGCCAAATCCCTTATTGTCACTACAAGGTCTACCTTTATCTAATTTTTGAACACCTATAGTCAATTTCTTATTATTTTCTATAGCATATTCAAGTTCACTCATAAGATTTAACTATTTTTTTCTTAGAGTTGTAACAAGTTCAATTTTATAAAAAATATCTTGCTCAAGAAATTTAATTTTATCAACCGAAGAAATTTTGTCTTTTTCTAAAGAACTATTGCTAGTTTTCAACTCAATAATTCTAATTTTCAATTTAGCAATTTCATTATTTAATTCCAAAGAGAAATATCTATGTTTTTCATTCATTCATCAAATCATTCAAATCGATTTTCATTTCACATGGCAATGATCTAAATTCTTCATTTTCAACTTTAAGAAATTTAATCTTATCTATCAAAGCACATTTCTCATATCACAAAATTTAATATCATGCAAAACATCATTAGTAGCCCTATTTTTCAAACAATCATTTTCATCTATCAAATTTTTATTTTCAATAGACAATGCCTTGAACTTCATTGATAATGTTATATACTTAGAGCTAATTTTTTCAAAATCAAGTTGAATATCTTCAAAGCATCATATAATTCGTCATAAGTTGGAGATTTTTTAATTATCTTATTCCCATCGGTTTCACCATTGGAATAAGCCATTAAGCACAAGAGAGCTCTATCACATTTTTCTTTTTCAACTTTTTTGTAGATTTGGTAATATAAGTTTCAAAAATTAGACTCATAGTCTAGATTTATTACTTTTGAAAAAACAGAAAAAAAAAAAAAATCAACCCAGACGATACATTTGATACACATGATATACTTGATACCATTGATATGCTTGATATACTTAATACACTATTGATATACACTTCATACACTTGATACATTACTAGTATACGCCTAATACACTTGATACACTTGATATAGTATTAATATACGATTGACCTATTTAAGAGTTAAAAAAATTATAAAGATGGTTTTTTTTAAAAAAACACTTCTTTCTCTAGTTATTCCAGATACACCCAAATTACCAAAATGAATATACTAACTGAGTGTTAGTGAATTTTAGGTTGAATCGCTCCAACCTATTGTATGTTTGTACTTAAAATGAAAGAAACAACATCGGTTAAAAGGAAAAAACTACAAAAGGGATAAAAAAAATATAGCAAATACAAAAGGCAAAGTGAGTAATAACTCATATTGCTTTGAAACAAAAAAATACAGAAAAATATACATATTTGTGAAAAAAATAGACACCTAATATACTTTAAATGTGGTATATTAGTTGATTGATATACAAAAAAATGTGGATTTGTTAAAAGGGTAAAATTAGAATACGAAATAATCGAAATTTTAAATTTGAGAATTTGGCCATATCTATAATTTTCCATATGTTGAAGACACACCCGTAATTATACATTTTAGATTTTCCACCCATTACAAATTCCCTTTCTTTTTCCACTTCATGGATTTTCCTTTGATTTGAAAATTATAATTCTCCTTCACATCAAACTACGAGGAGAAATTTCAACACCATACATATTATGAAGAAAATCCAAATGTCATATTGTCAAGAATTATAATTCTCTTTCACAACAAATAAATCATTGTATCACATATTTTTCTATCCAATGCATAAAATATGATAATTATTGCTTTAATATTAAAAGTGAGCATCTTGATTCAATTGCAATTTAGATAAATCATGCTCACAAACATACATAATGTTGAAATCTATAACAAGAATAAATGTTTCCATTTTATTTTATCAAACATTATAATTTCTATTTTTATCCAAGAATGTGGGTCTATGAATAGAATGATTTTCTAAAGTTTCCAGAGTCCTAGCAATTAAACTTTTCAAATACTTTTTCAAAATATTAATAAGATAGCTTATATATCAAAATAATATTTGAAAAATAAGTTACGTAGAAGAGCTCCTCGCTTTGATACCAATTGTAGGATTGGTATGGTAACCCTAGACAAAGGTGAATAAAGTTTATTTAAATTAATTAAAACTTTTTCTTAATGTGGACCTGATGCTTAATTTTATGAAGTGGATTATGGATGATATGCGTTGATGAAATTGCATTGTACACTCAAGTTTCCTCAGCGGAATCCAAGTGTAAATTCATCTGAGTTTCTTGGTAAGTCCAGGGTCGAACACAGGGACTTGTGAAAATAGGTTGCGTTGGTAATTTTTATGAAAACTTTGCAGTGGCCAAATACATAAGTTGTTGGTTTGTTGTTGAATGCGTTAATGAGAAAATACACAAATGCGGCGGATTTGAGAAAAGTCAGTTGTGTGATAGATGCACTGAGTATGTGATGAACGAGTTGAGAAGATCTTTAGCTAGTGTTACTTGGGAATGCGTTAGACTATGCGATCAAGCTACCACCATGCACAGCAAGTCATTTTCCAATGCAAATGCGATGATCCTAGGACGCATGTGTTGAATGCAAAAGTGTCTATAAATCTTATCCCTAAGTCTCTACTCTTGTCCTATGCGATGATGCAAAATGCATAAAAGCAAGGTGACCGCATACAATCATATCCTATCTCTAGGATGCATGCGATGCATTGATAACAAATAGTGCTCATTCCTAAGATTCTATCTCTTGTTTATGCATTCTAATCTGACTTTCTCGAGCCTAGATTCTAACCTGACCTTCCTAAGCCTAGATCCTATCCTTAGACTACCCTCCCGAGTATCTCTAATGGACGAATGAAGCATAACATAATACAAGATAAACGCATAGAATGAAGATTCCCTAGATGTGCTAGCTAAATGCTTCTCAACCCATTCAACTGATTTAGCTACTCATGTGTAAATAAAAAAGAGTGAACAAATATATAGAAATAGATTCCATTTCGATAAATGAGTGGAGTACAAAATAACAATGGATGTTATAGGTAGAGAGCCTGGTAGCAGTTCCTTGTTGACCGAGGCTTTTACACTGTGATATCTATTCGGTTCTAAAGATGTTCTCGCTTCCGCAGGTTTCGGCCCTCTCTTTGTCCTTGAAGCTTCCGGCACTCTCCCAAGTTTACCGGAATGACACAACCTTCTCTCTCGTGTCCTCCTTAAAAGAAAAAAAAAACTATGAACAAAGACGTGCGAACTGAAGTATGAAATCTCTAACTGCTGAATTCGTGAACCCCTTTTCTGAAGGGTGCCCTTGGTATTTATAGAGCATCCAAGGTGAAAGTCGGCTTCTTTCTCATGATTATATAGATGGGACTACTTTAATTCCTGACTAATGCGCCGAATAATTGTCATTGAAAAGTTGAATGTACTTGTGATCATTATCGGCTGTCAACATAATTCGGATTCGACTGTCATCAGCTTTCTATCCCATCGCGATTAATTAGACTTTCACCCAGATGCGCCCACCATGTTGCGCTGACCAAGTTGCGACAATTCATCTCGGACGAATGTTTGCAAACACAAACATCGCAACGCCTTATGGTAAAGTTACGCTCGACCAATGATTTCCTATGATCGCAATTCTTGCATTGCGTAAACGCATATTCTGCATAAAAACACTAAAATCAACTGTTCCTATGCAATGAACGCATGTGACCGCAATTTTATGCAATTGATGCTTGATGGACGCAATTTAACATGTTTTATCAACGCAATCCAACAATGTTTAAGAACTTAGCACTATGATAACGTGCATTTCTGCCCGTTATCAGGACCTAATTAACCAAATTAATAAAGTTTTGGTTACAAGTAATTTAAACAATATTTTTATGAAAATAAATTCATTTCAAAACAATCAAGAAATTAATAATAGTACTTTAAAGTACCCTATTTTATTTTGATAATAAGAATGGTAACAAATATAAAAATTTAAGAACTACCAATCAAAATGTACAAATATAAGCAATTAACTTGAAGAATAAATATTGCAATTAATTTCATGTAATAAACTATAACAATATATTAATTGCAAAATTAAAGTAGTATATAGGGATAGAGAAATTGACACAAATTTTTTTTATAGTGGTTCGGTCAAACTTGACCTACATTCACTTTCCCAAGCTCCTCTTGAAATTATGAATAAGATCTCACCGACTCTTTACGTGGATTGGAGCCAACCTCTACACCGTTGTTTTAGCGAGTTCAAGAGCTAACTCAATCATATTCACGAATTATGATCAAACCATTAAGACCACTATTTTTCAAGATGAAGAACAATCCTTACAAAATGTTTAAGAAAATTAAAGAACACACTTGAGAAACTCCCTAAAAGAGTATGGATTTACAAGTTTTATGCTCACAACGAATCAATCCTCACAATACATAAATCTCTCTCAAGAATTAAATGAAAAGAAGAAATAGTGAATCTTGGAGCAACAATGATTACTTTTAGGATTGTAAAAATGTATAACTTTTTTTTTTTTTTTTTAATTTTGGAGAAGATGAAGAATTTAAAAAGAGGTGGAGGTAGGAGAAAACCAAATTCGATTTGGGCCATTGGATGTTGGTAAAAGAAAACTGAATGGTTGAGATTTAAACTCAACTAGCCATTATACACAAACAAAAAAATAATATTAGACACAAATCAAAAAAATATTAAATTCATTTTATTTTTAAAATCAATCAAAAAATCAAAAGTCCACCATGTGTAACTCCTTCAGTGCTTTAAGTGACACCTTTTAATTGTCCACTTTGATGAATAAAATCTACCATATCATCAACTTGGGATTTTTCTGTTATGTTTCAGTTATATCTTTTTCGTTTGAACTTTGATTTGAATGATTCAAATTTTGTTGGAATTGTTATTTTGAGCTCTAAGAAATAGACACTTTAAACTAAACTAGTTCAAGTTTTTTATCATCAAAACATTAATTAAACTTTGAGATTAAGGGCAAAAAAGCCAAAAAAAAAAACTTTATGCTAAAATCATCGATGAAGGTTATGAACTAGCAATTATCACCATTTGATATTATACACAAGGGAGCACACAAATATGTATGAACCAACTCAAGAGGTTTGGAGGGTCTCCAAGCTGTACTAGTTGGAAACGAATCTTGGTGATGTTTTGCAAGTATACTCATTTCGCAAAACTCTGTCTCATGGTTGATATTTTTAATGTCTCTTGCCATATGGTTTTTGCGCAAATACGATAATGATCCAAAATTTAAATGACTGTATCGATGGAGTTTGATGGATTATTCAATATGTATCGAAAATGGAAAACTTTGATGGATTATTCAATATGCAACTAATTGCAAGATCTTTGTCCATATATAAATTTAAGAGGAAACATCTTATTAGTAATCATTTTTATCTCAGCAATAAGAACACTAATATGAACTTTGATTGCATATACACCACCTTTAAATGAATCTTTTAGACCTCATTGAAGTAATTGGCCAATACACTCAAAAGATTATGCTTTAGACAGAAAATAAAACACATGTACAACTCGTTTCATTCCTTTCTTTGTCTTAATGAAAATATCACCTCGACCTTTGACTTGCAATCTGGTATTATAACCAATTTTCACTTCACTCTGGAGAGATTCATCCAACTAACAAATATACTTATATTTCCTATCATGTGGTTACTACAACCACTATAAAAAAATCATGTAGGCTCTACAGCATCGTTTGGAACACTACATACAAGAAATAAAATACCTTCATCATTTTTATACACTTTATGTATCATGGTAGAATTTCCATCTCCATTTTTTGATGTCCAACAATGTGCTTTAAAATGACCGTACATTTTACAATTAAAGCACTTAATGCGAGAAAAATTATCACAATCACTTCCTTGGTTTCTGCTAAAACCTCTTCCTCTTCCACCTCATCTTCTTCGAGATGAAGAAGAGCTTTCTTGATGATTTTTCAGAATTCACACCATTTCTATCATCATAGTTGTTGGAAATGTCGTAGAACTCACAGTTCGTAAATTTTGTGTTAAACATTCTATTTATCAATAAAATATTATTGAGTATCTTATTCAATAAAGTTGTTGATTTTGCATTCTATTATGAAATCAAATAAACATATCTATGACTATAGTATGAATACTTTAACTTTATGTGATGACATAAACAGGATCAAGTTAATAGTATATAACCTAAATGGTCTATAAGTATATGGATGAAATTGGGTATCTCATCTTGATAACACTATTGGATGTAGCTCATTTTGTATAGACAATACAGATGACGTGATCCACAGATCATTCATGTAGAGACATGTGAGTGGGGGTATCCTATGCAATGAGTTTGCATATAGACTGGAACACGAAACAGTCAGTTTTCTTTATAACGACTGTTTATTGTTAAAACTGACTATTTCATACTTAAGTAACCTAAGACAACTCGATCTTAATATTGAGCTAGTTGTGAACTTCTATTTATTTTAGATTATCATTTGATTTACATGGGTGAGATTAGTCCAATAGTACTACTCAATAAGCCTTCCATTTTGAGGATAAGACTAGATGGATAGCTGGGAACATAGTCCTGCAAGATGGAATTGACTCCTATCCATTTTATGGTTAACAGATAGATTGTTCTCTTTAGTACTGATTCCAGGTCTTGAACAATAGGGGCCTCGTCTTCTCATGATAAAGAAGGACATGATTTATAAGTAGTATTATGAATCAAAATTGTTCATTGGAGGTCAGTGAGAACTTAAGGAACAAGATGTATTTATTGGGGTAAAATGGTAATTTTAACCAGTTGTAATTACGAACAACCTGTGAAGGATCAACTTACTGATTATGGTTTATATGGACAAAAGTATATCTACAATGGGGAGAGTGCAACTATCGAGCTATAGTGGTGTGTTTTGATAGTAAATGAATAGTAATTAATTCGATTAAAGAGTTTCAACGAATTAATTATAGTTCGTTGGAGTTCATGATCTGTAGGTCCATTAGGTCCCTCTACTAGTTCATTAAATTGGAATAACGAATTGAGTATTGATGTATGAAATTAGGATTATGAATTTGAAATGTTCGAAATCAAATTTTAACGGTTTCGATTGATTGTATATGATACAATTATAAACATTTAATTTAATTAAAATTAAAAAAAATTAGAAAATAAAATAATATTTAAATTATGATTTAAATATAAAATTTATTTATTGGTGATATTGATATTTTATTAATTTAATATTTAGATATTAAATTGATATTATTTTAATTAAAAAGCTTAATGAAAAATCAATTAAAATTAGTTTTATTTAAATTAATTATTTTTTAATTAATTTTATAAAACTAATTTAATGAAAATAAAAATAAAAATGATTTTTGAAATCATTTTTAAGTTAGTGGATTTTTCCATTTTTGGGGAAAAATCCACTAAGCTCATTTTGATCGATTATCACCAAAATCCAATTGTAAATTGATATGATCACCAAGCTGGAGTTGCCTTCATGCAACCCTGTATAATTGCATGAATTCTACCTATATATAAAAGCTTCATGCATGAATATTATGAAGCATTCTAAGTTATACTTGCTAAAGTGATAACTTGAAAACCCTACATACCTCTCACTTGTTCTTCATCAATTCAACTTGATTTAAAGTGTTTCTATCACACGTTCTAACTTGAACATAATAGAAAAGATCTCGATAGTAGTCCTCTTGATGTTCCAATCTCTATCTTGGTGGATCTCAGCTGAATTTGTAGAAGAAATCTTCAAAGGTAATATGTGCTTCAAACCCTCTTTTGAATTTCATATGAACAACATGCTTAAAATTCAAATTAAATGTAATTTAAGTGCTTATTGATTCTGTAGTCTTCCGTTGCATGTTTTATCATTCCTTCTTCTGCTTGGTGTTTTTAAGCGCTTAACTGTTGTTAATTTTAGTTTGATGGGTGTTTTTTTTTTTTCATGAACTGCATGAAATAGTATACTGATATGGTTTTTCCAGTGTTTTGGCATTTTATTCCTATGAATTATGTTGTTTCTCTTGTAATTAGCTCATGTTTGATGGGTCTTAATACGTGTTTAAGAGTCTATATTTGATATGGAGTCATGATAAGTTGAAATTAGGATGTAATTGAAGAAAGAAGTGAAGAAGGTCAAGGTGCACATTTCAAATTCTTCTGCTACTGTTTGAATTTCCAGCGCGATTTCGAGTTCAAGCAAGATTTTGAATCAAGTTTGAGCGAGATTTCTAGTTCTAGCGAGATTCTGTTGGAATTTCGAGCGAGATTTCGAGTTCAAGTGAGATTTTGATTCAAGTTTGAGTGAGATTTCTAGTTTGAGCGAGATTCTGATGGAATTCCAAGCAAGATTTCAAGTTCAAGCAAGATTTTGAATCATGTTCAAGCGGGATTTCAAGCAAGGAGCAAGATTCTGATGATATGAGGAGATGCAACCAGCAACAAAATATTAAGTTTGAGCGAGATTTCAACATGGAATGAGATCATGTTCAAACCAAGCGAGATCTTGGTCCATCAACAAGATTTGGGTTATCCAAGCGAGATTCTTGAACCAGGTTATTGAGGATTGATTAGTTTGACCAGTTTTCTTCAAACTTGATTCGGTTCACTTTCAAAATTTTTTTGATTGGCCCGGTTCAGGTTGTTCACATCCAGTTCAAGCATTTTTGGGCCTGGTTTTGGAGCTGTTCGAGTTGTTTGGAAGCTATTTGGAGCTGTTACCTTTTTTCTTTTTTGTAATACTTAGACTTTTGTTTGTTTAAAAAATGCCAAAACTAAAACTGTATTGGTATGTGTTTAATTGTTCATATATGTAATGTATGACATAATTAAATAAATCTTGTATGTGCATACAGTATGCCATGTAGATTTAAAATCCCACCGTAGGAAGCATGTTATATGCATTGAAAATATGTTATAAATTGTTATAATATACAGTATGCATATATAGGGTTTCTTTTAATATAAATGCTACATTGAATGCCTTTGATGAATGTTGTGGATGCTTAGCATGTCTATTTTTTGTAGGTTATTAAAAAATGTAATTAGACTTTAAAATCCATAATAAAGATACATTCCATGCGCACTTAGGTAAACAATTAGTTTTAACTGTTAAAATTGATTGTTACCTATAAAATTTAGTTACGAACTTAAATCGGTTCACAAAACTGTCTAAGGCTGGAAGTACTTAAGTTGACGGTTTATGTAACACCTTCTACTTGGGGATTATGACCGAAAGATTGAGCGTTGTTAACTGATTTTATGAGCTTGCGTGAGCGGTGTGAGGTTTAAAATTTGTTTAAACACTTAGACATTATAGGGTTATATCCAAATATAAATGTTATACTTGGATAAAAATGATATAGGGTTAGGTTGTGTAAAAGTTAGCCGTTTTAAACCTAAGTAAATAGATACCCAAATATTTAGAATATTTCAATGGGAGATTAACAATATATTTGATATATAGTTATTAGCTCTCATATCCTCAAGAGTTCACACTGTGAGATCCCTACTCGGCGTTGTGTCACTTTTACCATGACTACTGCATTCGGAAAGTGTTTGTATGGGTTAATAAGAAAGTGAATGGGAGAAGTAGTTCATAGTAAGTGGGTGAAGGAAATGTGTCAACATTGTTCGACGATCTTCTCTATTAGTTTGAACCATGAGATTCCTATATTGTGCCTGCTATCATTTTTAGGCAGCACTATCTAGTCGTTAACCAAGATGATCCCCACGGAGGGTTATAACATAGGATTCGAACAACCCAAGCTTCAGTAATGAATAGGGTCTTATAGTTCGGTCTTGAGAATTGTCTTCCATCTCAGGGGTATATTCATACCGTTCTATAAGATCTGAAAATGGCAGGTCACATTTACAAGAATTACTAATTGTTAGTAAAGATCTTGACCAAAAACGATAACCAAAAGAACTATAGGAGTAAAGAGTTATTTTGATATAGTATTTGGTCAAGAATTATCTTGCTTCAGTGAAAGAATTGTTGACTGCCCCACATTAGCAACTATTCTAAATCACAGTATCCTTGCAAATAAATAAAGATTTATTGGGTACTTTATTAATTTTTCTAAAATTGGATTTAGATGCATAAAGTTTAATAAAATTTGTTTAAAACTTTTCAGCAATGTCGAATTTAGTTATACAACTGCTAGCTTCCGATAAGTTTAACGATGAATGATATTCAAATTGGAAATCCAACATCAATACGATATTATTGGTGGATGATTTGAGGTTTGTGTTGACGGAGGAATGTCCTTTGGTTCCCAGTACAATAGTGAACCGAAATGTTCGGTACATCTATGATCGACAGGTTAGGGCTAATGAAAAAGCTCGGTCCTACATCTTAGCAAGTATATCCGATGTACTTAATAAGAAACATGAGGTAATGCCCACGAGATGTTAGGGCAACCGTCATGCTCTGTTTGACATGAAGCCATTAAGTATGTCTACAGTACTCGCATGCAAGATGGTTCCAACGTTAGAGAATACGTTATCGATATGATGGTCCATTTCAATATTGTTGAGGCTCATGAGGCGATGATAGATGAGATAAGTAAAGTAAGTATGATATTGGAATCTCTCCTAGAGAGTTATCTGCCTTTTAGAACCAATGTTTTTATGAACAAAATCACTTACAATTTGACTACGTTGTTGAACGAGTTACAGACATATCAGTCTATGATGAAACTTAAGGAAAATGAAGTAAATGTTATTTCTCCATCTATGAAATTTTTTAAGGGGTTGACGTTTGGAACAAGACCCACTGATAACAAAAAGTTTGCTCATTCTTCTTCAAAAGACAAATCCGTACAAATGAAGAAGAAGGGCAAAGGGAATAAGAAAACCACTGCTAAGAAAAATAAAAACAAAAACCAGACTCTTAAAGGAAAGTGTTTCCAGTGTAGAGAGGATGGACACTGGAAGCCTAACTGCTCAAATTATATGGTAGAAAAGAAAGCGGAAAAGGCAAAACAAGGTAAATAAAATTTACTAGTAGTTGAAAAATGTCTAGTGGAGAATACTCACCTAACCTGGATATTAGATTCAGGCGCCGCTAATCATGTTTGCACTTTTTTTTTTTTACAGGAAACTAGTTCCTGGAGAGAACTTTCTAAACATGAAATGACTTTCAATGTTGGAACGGGTGAATCATTTCAGCTCATGCAGTGGGAGATGTCAAGCTATTTTTGGGAGAGTCTTTTATCTTACTTAGGAATGTGTATTATGCACCTAAGATGAAAAGAAACTTAATATCCATTTCCTGTCTGCTAAAACATATGTACAAAATATCTTTTGAATCTACCAATGAAGTATTTGTTGTTTCAAGAGGTGTTCATATTTGTTCTGCAAGACTCGAAAATAACTTGTACATATTAAAACCAACTGAAGTAAAGGCCATTCTAAGTATAGAGATGTTTAAAACGGCTGAGACTCAAAATAAAAAACGGAAAATTTCTCCTAAAGCCGATATTTGGCACCTCAAATTTGGTAACATTAATCTCAATAGAATTGACAGATTAGTAAAAAACAGTCATTTAAGTCAGTTAGAAGATAGTTCTTTACCTCAATGTGAATCATGTCTTGAAGAAAAAAAATGACAAAAAGATATTTTTCTGACAAAGGTGTTCATGCCAAAGAGCTTCTCGAACTTATACATTCAGATCTATGTGGTCCGATGAGTGTAAAAGCACGAGGAGGTTTATCAGTATTTTGTCAATTTTATTAATGATTACTCGAGATATGGCTACATTAACTTAATTAGTTACAAGTCTCAAACTCTTGAAAAGTTCAAAGAATTTAAGACCGAGACAGAAAATTTATTAAATAAAAGAATTAAAACACTTCGATCTGATCGAGGTGGTGAGTATAACTATCTAGTAGATTAAGGAATTCAATCCCAGCTCACAGCACCTGGAATATCACAATAAAACAGTGTTGTAGAAAGGAGAAATCGAACCTTGTTAGACATGGTCCAATCAATGATGAGTTATGCTCAGTTACCTCAATTCTTTTGGGGGTTTGCAGTATAGAATGTAGTATATGTTCTAAACTTTGTTCTTTGAAAAAGTGTTTCAGAAACACCGTATGAATTATGGAAAGGACGCAAAACTAGTTTATGACATTTCCGTATCTGGGGTTATCCAAGACATGTGTTGGTAAAAAATCCTAAGAAACTGGAAACGCATTCAAAGTTATGCCTCTTTGTAGGATACCCTAACGAAACAAAAGAAAGACTGTTCTATGATCCCCAAGAAGACAAAGTATTTGTATCGAAAAATGCTACATTCTTAGAAGAAGATCATATTAAAAATCATCAACCTTGCAATAAACTAATATTGCAAGAAATGACCAAAGATTCTACAGAAACATCAACAAGACTTGTTGATCAAGCTGGTCCATCAATAACTGTTGTTGTCTCATCACATCCATCTCAAGAGTTGAGTATGCCTCGACGTAGTGGGAGGATTATTCAACAACCTGAACGCTATATGGGTTTAACAAAAACTCAAAACATCACACATGATAATGGATTAAAGGATCCATTAACCTTTAAATAGGCAATGGAAGATGTTGATAGTGAACAATCGATAAAAGCCATGGACGTTGAAATGAAGTCTATATACTTCAACATTTTATGGGAGCTTGTAGATCAACCACATGGGGTTAAACCTATAGGTTTCAAATGGATCTACAAGATAAAACGAGACCAAACTAGCAAGGTACAACCTACAAAGCCAGACTCGTGGCAAAAGGTTTTACCCAAAGAGAAAGGGTTGATTATGAAGAAACTTTTTCTCCTGTTGCCATTATAAAACCAATTAGAATACTTCTATCCATTTCCACATATTATGACTATGAAATATGGCAAATGGATGTCAAGACAACTTTTCTGAACGACCATCTTGATGAAAGTATTTTTATGTCTCAACTAGAAGGGTTCATCGAACAAAGACAAAAACAGAAAGTCTGTATACTTAAACAATCCATTTATAGGTTAAAACAAGCTTAAATATTCTAGAATATAAGATTTGATACTGCAATCAAATCTTATGGTTTTGAACAAAACGTTGACGAACCTTGTGTATAGAAGAAGATAGTCAACAAGAATGTAGCATTCTTAGTTCTTTATGTTGATGATATATTGTTCATTGAGAATGGGGCAAACTTCCTAACTGACATAAAGAGATGGTTAGCAACACAGTTCCAAATGAGAGATTTGGGTGATGCTCAATAAGTTCTAGGAATATAGATCTTTTGAAATCGAAAGAATAGAACCCCAGCACTATCTCAGGCATCTTATCTTGAAAAGATGTTGTCAAGATATAATATGCAAAATTCCAAAAAAGGTATGCTACCTTTTAGAAATGGAATTAATTTGTCAAAAGGAATAGTGTTCTAAGACACCTCAAAATGTTGAGGAAATGACAAGAATTCTATACGCATCTGCAGTTGGGAGTTTGATGTACACAATGTTATGTACACGCCCTGACATATGCTTTGCAGTTGGAATCATCAGCAGGTTCCAATCCAATCTAGGACACAGTCATTGGACTATTATAAAAAACATCCTCAAGTATCTAAGGAGAACGAGAGACTATATACTTGTGTATGGACCTAAGGATTTGATCCTTACTAGATACACTGATTCTGATTTTTAGACTAACGTAGATTTAAGAAAATCTACTTTAGGATCAGTTTTCACTCTCAAAAGAGGAGCTACAGCTTGGAGAAGTATTAAGCAAAGTTGTATCGCTGACTCCACAATGGAAGAAGAATACGTAGCCGCATTTTAAGCTGCTAAAGAAGCAGTATGGCTACGCAAATTCTTGGCTGACTTGGAAGTAGTTCTAGACATGCACCTACCTATCACACTGTATTGTGAGAATCGTAGTGTTGTTGCCAACTTGAAAGAACCAAGGAGGCGAGTCGCAAAGCGGGTCAGTGCACGGGTGAACGGGTCACGGGCAGGTATGAGGACGTACGCGCGAGGCTACATGAAGCAGAGCGGACGCGCGAGTCAGATCCAAACGGGGCAGGCGTGTGAAGCCAGGCATGCATGCGAGACAGCTTCGAACCGGGTCGGGCGGCTGCTCGGGTCGGGTCTAGGAGCTCTCTTTTCGGGTCTGGTGGCTAATTACCGGCCTGTGATCCATTTTTGTTGTTGTCCTCTCTCTTGGAATCAAACAACTACAACATAATTTCAACTCTAATGACTCCAACAAATTTACAGACCCTTTTTCACACATTAATAATCATAAACATGTGAGCAATTACAAATTTCCACAAAAAATTTAAAGAAAAACAATGCCAAAATCATAATAAATCCACTTTAGTCCATATTTCATTCAACACTTGAATTAAAAGGGAAAAAAACACCCACCAAAAGCAATTGAGCATAATTAAAGCATGCTCTGATACCACATGATGGAACACGAGACATACGCAGCGGAATTAGGATCTAATTACACTTTAATTGCTTTTAATTTAAAAGAAAACTAGCATGCAAAAAGAAGGAAAAATAGTGAATTAAAATGGACAGCATACAACATTTGAAGCTCTCAAAAACTGCATTTCCTTACTGAATCTCGACTCGAACTCCTTCGGACCACAACTAGAGTTGAACCACTATCCACTGGACTCAGAACCAGATTGCGTGACTCGGTGGATGATGAAAACCGAGAGAGAGAAAAGAGATGGAAAATAAGAATGAATTTGGGTTTGGGTTTTGAAAGTTTTCAGCCCAATTATGAAAACTAATTTTTGCAAAAATGACAAAAATCTTTGATCCAAATTCCAAAGCCCATTTTATAGAAAAAACCATGCAACATTTGCATGAAACAAATCCATAAAAACCAACACCTAGAATCCACTATCTTAGTGGGCTTAATGTTTTCACTATAAGCCAATACCTAGCCCACTATTTTGTTAGTGGAATTATCCAACAAAATTTTGGATTTTTCCACTAACTTTAGTCAAAGGGCAAAATAGTCATTTGGTCAAAGTCAAACTTTGACCAAAAGTCAACATTTTGACTTTATGATTTTTTTCGTGTTGAATAATTTTTACCTCCCGAGCATGAATCCGCATTCATTTTCTCGAAATTCAAATCACATTTGAATATATGATTGGTCAAAATTTGACTTTTAAAAGTCAAAAGTCAACTCTGTGACTTTTTACATCTTTGACCATTTCCATTATTTTTGAGCTTCCGAATATGAACGTATTCATATTCTTGATATTTAAATCACATTTCAATATTAAAGCTATATCTCTAAACTGAAAAATCGACCATTATATCACATATACTTGTCAGTCTTTCTCTCCTCACTTAATTCAAATAATTCGAATTATTCTATCATACTATTATAAGTTTATTACATATGAGGTAGTAGAGGAACCTAATAGACCTATAGATCATGGGCTCCAACAATCTGAGATTATCTAGCTAAACTCTTTAGACGGAGCTAATCAACATTCGTTAACTTTAGTCCCGTAGTTGCACTCCCCTCACTATAGATATATTTGTGTCCATTTGATATAACCATGATTAATAAGCTAATCCTTCACAAGTTGTTCATAATCTCGGTTGGGTCAGAAAAACTGTTTTACCCCCAAGGCTACATCTTATTTCTTATGTTCCACTGATCCTCTAATGAACAATTGGTTTAATGTCCAACCTATAAACCGAACCTCTCTCGGGCCAAGAGAGGGTGGGGCTCCTTGTTCAAGACCTGGATTCAATACTAAAGGGAACAACCTATCCACTATCCCTATAACGGGTAGGAGTGAATTCCATCTTGCACCTTATGTTCCCAGCTATCCACCTGATCTTACCCCTGAAATGGGAGGCTTATTAGGCTAGTGATAATGAGCTGCCCTCACCTATGCAGATCTAAAGATAATTCCGAATGAACAAAAGTTCATAGTTAGCTCAGGATTAAGATTATGTTACCTAGGTCATCAATTAATGAAATAGTCAGTTTTATACATAAAACGACATTTAGAACGTAAAAAGTGATTATTTCATGGCTCAGTCTTATGCAAACTAATTGCATAGGATGCCCCACTCACATATCTCTATATGAACGATTCAGGATCACATCATTTGTACTAACTACAAAGTAGGCTGCATCCATAGTGTCTCCAGAATAAGGCGCCCAACCTCATTCATATACTATAGATTATTTTGGCTATATATTTGAACTTGATCCATATTTATGTCACTACATAAAGTTCCAACTACATTAACTAGCCTCAGGACCTTAGTTTATTGGATTCAAGATTACAATTTCCATAACAACTTTATCGAAAAACAAAAAAAAATATGTTTATTAATTTACAAACTACGAATTTTAGGACATAAAATCCAACAAACTCCCACTTGGACTAAAACTCCTAGTGGAGTATCACTATGTTAAATTTAAGTGAGAAACATACGAGTACAATAAACATATGAATACTATAAACTAGGGCATATACCCAAAAATTCTCCAACTTTTCCTAGTTTACAAACTTCGTAGACCTAGACTCTATAGGTGTCTTTCAAACACTTTAGCCGTGAGGGCCTTTGTAAAAGGATCAGCAATGTTTTGCTCAAAAGATACTGGGTTACTATAACATCTCCACGATGTACAATCTCCTGGATTATATGTTATTTGCGCTCAATATGCTTGTTGCGCTTGGGGCTTCTTGGTTCTCTTGAGTTTGCAACTGCACCACTATAATCACAATATAGGGTGATAGGGAGATGCATATTTGGAACGACTTCCAAGTCTGTCAAGAATTTCCTCAACCATACTACTTCCTTTGCTACTACACATGCAACTACGTATTTAGCTTCCATTGTGGAGTCCGCAATACAGTTTTTCTTCACACTTCTCCACACTATTGCTTCTCTATTTAGAATGAACACTGATCCCAATGTAGATTTTTTTGCATCTTTATCGGTTTGAAAATAAGAGTCAGTGTATCCAGTAAGGATCAAATCCTTAGTACTATACACGAGCATGTAGTTCCTCGTTTTCCTAAGATACTTAAGGATATTCTTAACAGTAGTCCAGTGATCATATCCAGGATTGGACTAATACCTACTGACTATCCCTACTGCATAGTGTATGTCAAGTCTAGTATATAACATTGCATACATCAGACTCCCTACTGCGGAAGCATAGGGAATACATCTCATATCCTCAACCTCTTGAGGTGTCTTAGGACATTGATCTTTTGAAAAATGAATTCCATATCTGTAAGGGGACAAACCACTTTTGGAATTCTGCATCTTATACCTAGACAATATTTTGTCTATATAAGTTGCTTGAGACATGGCTAGTGTTCTGTTCTTGCGGTTCCGAATAATCTGAATCCCGAGAACATACTGCACATTTCCTAAATCTTTCATTTGGAACTGCATTGCTAGCCATTTCTTGACATCAGTTAGGTAACCTACTCATTCCCAATGAGTAGAATATCGTCAACATATAAAACTAAGAACGCTATAGTAGAATTGACGATCTTCTTGTAAATACAAGGCTCGTCAACATTCTGTTCTAAGCCATAAGATTTGATCGCAGTATCAAATCTTGTATTCCAAGATCTAGAAGGTTGTTTCAACCCATAAATGGATTTTTGAAGCTTACAAACCTTTTGTTCTTGACCCTGTGCAATAAACCCCTTTGGTTGAGCTATATAGATACTTTCCTCAAGATCGCCATTTAGAAAGGCTGTCTTGACATCCATCTGCCAAATTTCATAGTTATAAAAGGTGGCAATGGATAAGAGTATTCTAATCAACTTAAGCATGGCAACGGGAGAGAAAGTTTCTTCATAGTCCACTCCCTCTCTCTAGGTATAACCTTTTGCCACAAATGGAGCCTTAAAATTCTGTACTTTACCGGCTTGGTCTCGTTTTCTCTTGTAGATCCACTTACAACAAATTGGTTTTACATCATTTGGTTGATCTACAAGTTTCCAGACATAATTGAAGTACATAGCCTCCATTTCGAGGTCCATGACTTTGACCCACTAATCACGGTCCACATCTTTCATTGCCTGTTTATAGGTCGATGGATCCTCTATGTCGTCATCAGGTATGACGACTTGTATTTCTATTAAACCCAGTAACGATCAGGCTAATGAACAACCCTCCCACTACGTCGAGGCATTCTCAACTCTTGAGAATGATGTGACTGACCAGATGTACTAGTTTTATCTTCTACTTTAGTAGATGAACTAGCTCTATCTATAACGTTTTTTAAAATTTCATTCAATAGTAGTCTACTGTGAGATTGATGCCTTCTTATGTGGTATTCCTCTAAGAATGTGGCATTTTTCGATACAAATACCTTATTCTCTTCAGGATCGTAAAATAGACCACTTTTTGTTTTTTTTGGATTACCTACAAATAGGCATATTTTTTAACAAGCATTCCAATTCTTTAGGATTTTGCACGAACACGTGTGTCGGGCATTCCCACATCCTAAAGTGACGTAAATTGCCTTTACGCCCTTTACAGGGAACGGTATTCAAAATATAGACAACAATCTCTAATGCATGCCCCCAAAAGAAATCAGGTAACTTAGCAAAGCTCATCATTGAGCGAACCATGTCCAACAAGGTTCTGTTTCTTCTTTCAGATACATCGTTCTGCTATGGCATATTAGGTGCAGAGAGTTGTGACTTGATTTCGTGTTCTATCATATAGTCCTGGAATCTCAAGTCCTTGTACTCCCCACCTCGACCTGATCGTAGTGTCTTAATTGTTCACCTAACTGGTTCTGAACCTCAGCCTTATATTCTTTGAACTTTTCAAAAGAATCAGACTTGTGATGCATTAGGTAAATATAACCATACCTTGAATAATCATCACTAAAACTAATGAAATATTCATACCCACCTTGAGCTTTGACATTCATCGGTCCACAGAGGTCCGGATGTACGAGCTTTAAGGGTATTGTGGCTCTGAGACCTTTTCCAGTAAAAGATCTCTTCGTCATTTTTCCCTCAAGATAGGATTCACATGGAGGTAAAGAGTTATCTTCTAACTGACTTAAAAGTCCACTCTTGACTAATCTCCCAATGCTATTAAGATTTATGTGACCAAGTCTTAAGTGCCATAGATAGGCATTAGAAGAAACTTTTTGTCTTTTATCCTGAGTTTCGGCTGTTCTAAACCTCTCAATATTTAAGAAAATTTTTGTTTTAGTTGGTTATAACTTATATAAGTTGTTTTCAAGTATAGTATAACAAATTTGAATACCTTTTCTGAAAATGAACGCTTCATTAACTTCAAAAAATATTTTATACATTTATTCCAATATACATGTGATAGATATTAAATTCCTTCTCATTTTAGGAGCATACAAAACATCTTTAAGTATGATCTATCTATCGTTGAAAAACAACTTCAAGTCTCCCACTGCTTCGGCCGAGACAACCTCTCTTGTTCCAACCTTGAGGGTGATCTCGCCTATTTCAAGCTTTTTCCAGGAACTAGTTTCCTGAAAAGAGAAGCAAATATGATTAGTAGCTCCTGAATCCAATATACAGGTTGAGGTATCATACTCCACTAAACATGTTTCAACAACTAGTAAATCATATTTACCTTGTGCTTCTTTCGAGGCAGGGGCCTGAGAACATTCCTCAGTTAAGACAAATCTCAGGTTATCTATTACTAGTGTTGAATTCAGATTTGTTTTCCATGTTGAGTAATTATCGCCGTTTTAGTTTCTCGGAAGTTAAGAGTTGATCTAAAGAGTTAGTCATGCTGAAAAGAAAAAATATCCTTTTTAGTAAAAACATTAATCTTTTAAATCCAATCAAGTTTAGCAAAAAAAAAAACTAATAATGTACCATTCATTATTATATTTTGCAATAATATTTCAACGGTTTAGAATAACCTCCACTAAGTGGTGATCGACTATTCTTCCGTTGAACAAAGACTATCTTGACTAGATATTATCACCAAAATAACTCTTATTCCTATAGCAGCTCAGTTATCGCTACTTTGGTCAAGAATTTACTTACACTTAGTAATTCTCGTAAGTGTGACCCTCCATTTTCAGACCTCAATTTACTAACACTTTGCAGCTCCTGAAGACCGATTTTCCTCACTGAATCTCAACCCGAACTCTTTCGGACTACTACTAAAGTTAACCTACTACCCTCTGGACTCAAAATTGGATTATGGGACCGGTGGATGAAGAAAACCGAGAGAGAAAAAAGTGATGGAATATAAGAATGAATTTAGGTTTGGGTTTTTTAATTTTTCAGCTCAATTATGAAAACTAATTTTTGCAAAAATAGCAAAAGTCTTTAATCCAAATGCAAAAGCCCATTTTATAGAAAAACTATGCAACATTTGCATGAAACAAATCCATAAAAACCCAAAACCTAGAATCCACTATCTTAGTAGTCTTAATGTCTCCACTATAAGCCAACACCTAGTCCACTATTTTGTTAGTGGAATTATCCAACAAAAGTTTGGATTTTCCCACTAACTTTAGTCAAAGGGCAAAATAGTCATTTAGTCAAAGTTAAACTTTGACCAAAAAGTCAACATTTTGACTTTTTATGATTTTTTCCATGTTGACTAATTTTTACCTCCCGAGCATGAATCCGCATTCATTTTCTCGAAATTCAAATTACATATGAATATAAGGTCGGTCAAAGTTTGACTTTTCAAAGTCAAAAGTTCACTCTGTGACTTTTTACTTCTTTGACCATTTCCATTATTTCCGAGCTTCCGAATATGAACGTATTCATATTTTGATATTTAAATTACATTTAAATATTAAAGTTGTATCTCTAAACTGAAAGACCGACCACTATATCCATATACTTATCGGTTTCTCTCTCTTCACCTAATTCGAACAATTCGAATTATTCTATCATACTGTTCTAAGTTTATTCCATATGAGCTAGTAAGGGAACCTAATGGACCTATAGATCATGGGCTCCAACAATTCGAGATTAGCTGGCTAAACTCTTTAAATGAAACTAATCAATATTTGTTAACTAACGGGTCATTCCACTATAGTTCCGTAGTTGTACTCCCTTCACTATAGATATATTTGTGTCCATTTGATATAACCATGATTAGTAAGCTAATCTTTCACAGGTTGTTCGTAATCTCGGTTGGGTCATAAAAACCGTTTTACCCCCAAGATTACATCTTCTTCCTTAAGTTCTACTGATCCTCTAATGAACAATTGGTTTAAGGTCCAACCTATAAACTAAACCCCTCTCGGGCCAAGGAGGGGGTGGGACCCTTGTTCAAGACCTGTATTTAGTATTAAAGGAAACAACCTATCTACTGTCCCTATAACGGGTATGAGTGAATTTCATCTTGCACCCTATGTTCCCAGCTATTCACCTGATCTTACCCCTGAAATGGGAGGCTTATTGGGCCAGCGATGATGAGCTGCCCTCACCTATGTAGATCTAAGGATAATTTCGAGTGAACAGGAGTTCATAGTTAGTTTAGGATTAAAATTAAGTTACCTAGGTCATCAAGTGACTATTTCATGGTTTAGTCTTATGAAAACTCATTGCATAGGATGTCCCCACTCACATATCTCTATATGAACGATTCAGGATCACATCGTTTGTACTAACTACAAAGTGGGTCGCATCCATAGTGTCCCCAGAATAAGGCGTCCAACCTCATTCATACACTATAGACCATTTTGGCTATATATTTGAACTTGATCC
>NC_052353.1:48259990-48402751 GCF_009727055.1 Benincasa hispida
CTATATATTTGAACTTGATCCGCATTTATGTCACTACATAAAGTTCAAACTACATTAAATAGCCTCAGGACCTTAGTTTATTGGATTCAAGATTACAATTTCAATAACAACTTTATCAAAAAATAAAACATAATATGTTTATTAATTTACAAACTACGAGTTTTAGGACATAAAATCCAACAAAATTAATATTATTTTAATTAAAAATCAATTAAAACTAGTTTTATTTAAATTAATTATTATTAATTTTATAAAATTAATTTAACGAAAATAAAAAAAATAATTTTTGAAATCATTTTTAAGTTAGTGGAATTTTCCATGTTTTGGGAAAAATCCACTAACCTCATTTTGATGGACTATCACCAAAATCTAATTGTAAATTGATATGATCACCAAACTGGAGCTGTCCTTCATACAACCCTGTATAATTGCATGAGTTCTACTATATAAAAGCTCCATGCATGAAGATTATGAAGCATTCTGAGTTATACTTGCTGAAGTGATAACTTAAAAACCCTACATACCCTTCTCTTGTTCTTCATCAATTCAACTTGATTTAAGTGTTTTCTCCACACGTTCCAGCTTGAGCATAGTAGAGAAGATCTTGATTGTAGTCCTCTTGAAGCTTCAAACTCTATCTTGGTGGATCTCAGCTAAATTTGTGTAGGAAATATTCAAAGGTAATATGTGCTTCTAACCCTCTTCTGAATTTCATATGAACAGAATGCTTAAAACTCAAATTAAATGTAGTTAACTGCTTATTGATTTTGAAGTCTTTCGTTGCATGTTTTATCGTTCCTTCAATAGTTTCTTTCACTTCCTCGTCTACCACGACCACCACGTCTTCCATGATAATCGCCTTTGAATGAAGTTTGCATATGAAACACTTCCTCAGAATTAACATCAAATTGTTTTAATCTAAGTTCACGGGGTTGAAGAGAACACATCAAGCTATTTACTGATAATGTAGATAAGTTTTTTAATTCTAAAATTGAAAAACCAATATGTTCAAACTTTCTTGGCATACTTCTAAGAATCTTTTCAATAACTCTTTGATCACCTACTTCTTCTCCATTGGTTCTCAAATTTTTTACAACCACAAGAATACGGTTGAAAAGTTCTTCGACAGTTTCAACTCTTTTATTATAATGCAATCAAATTCAGATCTAAGAGCTTGTAGTTTTACCATATTCACCTTATTCTCTCCTTGATAATTGGATTGTAAAATATCCCAAGTCGCCTTTGCAGAAATAGCTATTGAAATTCTCTAGAAGATATATTCATCAACAGTGGCCACGTTCTGATTCTCAACTTCAATTTTTTTAGCTATATAAGACTTTCATTTGAATACTCCACTAATCAGAATTCTTCCCATTAAATCTTGGAAGTTGGGGCTACAACATGGGGCTGCAAAATGTTACAATTTGAAGTTATCTTTGATCTTAGCTCTTACACCACTTGTAGAAATATGTACGTAGTAGACACTACAAGAGATAATAGATATGATAGCTAACAAAAAAAAGCAATAATAGATCTTTTATAGCCTTTTTCGATAATCTTGACAGCCCATATTATTAAAAGTCCAAGACTTTTGATAGCATTTTTTATTAGCTATGCCAAATTTATTTAAAACCTAAAAATTATAGCATATTTACCTTGCTATGAAAGTATATTATAGCATTACTAATTAAAGCTATAATAAGTTTCTATAGCTTATAAAGTGAGCTATTATAACTTTGTTATAGTCTTTTATTTATTATAAGTTTTTAGAAGCCTTTTGCATGCACTATTATGAAGATTTTATAGCCTTTTCTTAATGTTATTCAACAAATTTATAGCTTTTTCTTGTCAATGATAAATTACCAATTATCATAATGGACATTCTAAGCCAATTTTCATTATTTATAACAATATGACAAAGCATTTCACCAATATTAATCAAATTTCATGTAAATGATAGCTAGAAAATATGCATGGATTATATATCATAAAGTATCATGATAGTAAAATATCACAAGTCTCATCTCATAATTGAAATTTTTTAATCCCTTACATGATGCATTTAATTAATGTAATACAATGAAAGAAAGTTACAAAGTAATTAATACAAAGTGATTAGCAAAATACAAGATTCATCAATTTTTGAATATTTTCGTAATGAGTACAAAATTTAAGGGTTAAGTGAGTTATCATCTTCATTCTTCATCAATATGCAAAGCCTCATTCCATCCACCTACCAATATATATATATATATATATATGTATATATATATATATATATCATAAACACTAGTTTACTAGGGGAAGAAGACCATCAACCATCAATTCTAAGTCGCTAACCTCTTACTTTGAGCCTTAAACAACTTAAATAGCGAATAATGTTATCTACCCCCAAAGTGTACTTTCAATATGCTTATGTTATTACTTCAATTAGTAAAACAAATTGAAACCACCCACACACACATTAATTTGAGTATCTTCCAAGTGATATCTACCCTCACCCCCTCTAAATCTACTTTAATTTGAAATCTCTTAATTTAGAATTTTCCACTTAAAGAACCTTAAAAATCCAAAGAAAATCTCCCACTTCTATGTAAGACATAGTTCAGAAGAAAAAAAAAAGTTCATATTTAGAAACTTCTATAATTAACTATACCAATATAACTTTCCATCGAAAAAAAAAAAATGAACGATTTCTAAGTTTAAGGAACTATAGGGGCAATCTCCTTCAAATTTTATAATATTTAAAAGCAAAAGTAAAGACAGAGTAGAAGTTGAACTCCAAGACTTACAAATTAAGTGTAGTGTATCATAGAAGACCTCTATGTCGCAATTAATTCTGATGTACCTCCACATCATACTTAACTCTGATACAAGATAGCCAATGGAGATAAATTTTGATAAATAAAATATATTATGAATTATGTTTATCTCCCAAAATTAAAGAAAGTATAACACAAGAAGCAAAAACATAACAATAATAATAATAAATAAATAAAAACAAAGAAGGTAGCGAAAACAAATAGAAAAGAAGAAGACAACAAGGTGAAGTTAGGTTGTAATGGAGCCTATCTGGAATCCAAAAATTAGTAGATGACCAAAATGACAACAATTTTTCTCAAGCAATAAATCTGAGCATCGGGCAGGGGAGCATCGAGTGGGTGAGCATCGAGTGGGGGAGCATCGAGTGGGGGAGTATGGAGTGCGTGAGCATCGAGTGAGGGGCATCGAGTGGTCACAGTGGGGATCGAGGATCAACTTCTGGACCGGATCAAAGATCGAGTTCTAGCATAAAATTTTTAGACTAGTGTTAGAATCATCAACCATCAGAGGAAATAAAACCAAGTACACAATTGCATTCTATTGAGCCAGCTTAATCTCCTTCAAGTTTAGAAATTATATTCAAACAGTAACCAAACACAAACAGTAATCAATTGCCAATGGAAAAACACAAAAAGAAAAATCCAAAATAGAATAAAAAAAAGGGAGGTGAAAACGATAGAAATTAAAGAGAAGAATGAGAGCAAATGAGAAAAATAAAATCACACTCATCAATGTTGTTGCAACCGACAGAGACAATGGAAAATCAGTCGTCGATGGTGGAATGCAGGCTCACATATTAGGGCATCGTGCGGAGTTGAGAATGATAAATAGAGGAATGAGAACGATATGGATTTCAAGTGCTGAATGTTGTGATTTGAAGAAATAAGGGTTGGGATTTGAGAGAAAGAAGATTGGGATTTTGTGTGGAGAGACGAAGAAAGAAAAGAAGAGAACTAGAGAAAAAGAAAGGAAAGAAGAGAAATAGTGAAAAAGAAAATATGAGTTTTTTGTGTTTGAAGAAGGGGTGAAGCGCGCGACCCCCAAAATTTTTTGTGTTGCGGATAATTACCAAATCTTGAGTGCACCCCCAATATTTGATTTTAACATTTTCCCTTTCTTTTTTTTTTTTTTTTTTAGAGTTTCTATAGTCTATTTTTAAAAGGGCTATGTCCAAGAGCTATAATAAGTCATATTTGTTGTAGTCTTTCCCTCACAATAAAAACTAAGAGACAAAGAAGAATATTGTTCTCTTACTCACGCAATTTAGGAGAAATAAGAACTCAAATACTTCTTAACTTGCTTTTGTTGCTTACAAATGAGAAATTTTTCACATATTTATACTAGTAAAAAATACATCAAAGACATCAACATTAAATACCAAAATATGTGACTCTTCACCAATACATGAATATTCATCAATTTATTAGGAATTCATGTATCCAACCATTCCTTGAATCCTAACTATTCATGTATATAATTAAATGTTATAAGTTTAGATTAATTTTAAGAACTATGACTTTAGACCAGACCTCTATGGTAAACCAAGGTCGGACCTCTGCCACAATTCAGGAAGCAGTTGAAGTTGAGACCTCGGAATAACGAGTCAATGAAATTACAAGTGCACCTTGAATGACAACTAATGAGCATCCATGAAGACTAAAGCAAATTCATGTATATTTAAACCCAAAAATTGTGTCTACAGAGCTTAATCTAGCCTTCATCATTCGAGCACATGCTTGACTGAAAAGGAACAAGAAAGTGTTGATAAACCCATCCACAATAAAAAGTGGAAATTGGCTATGAATTTAGAGTTTGAAGCCCTAATGAATAATAACATTCTTCCCCTAAAGCTAACAATTCCTATCCAAGCTAATATATGGTGTGATAGCATCAATGCAGCAGCAATTGCAAAGAACATAGAATTTGATCTTCACTTTGTGGGCGACAAGTTGTTGAATGGCGAGCTTGAAATTGGGTATGTCCCAAGCAAGGAGTAGACAGGCGATGGTCTCATGAAATCCCTGAGAGTAACATCATTTTTGCACATGTAGAACAAACTTGGAGTTATTTGGCCACCCTCAAGTTTGAGGGGAATGAAGAAGGCCCTGGTGAGTTTATTGGGGCTTGACCCATTCAAATTCATTTGTTATATCTCTGATATTTTATGAACTCAAGTACATAATTGTATGTATTTAGTTGCAGATCTTTCTCACGTGTTTTAGTTACACTCAGAAACTATATTATTCACCATGTAGATAGCATAACACTACCTCAACAAAATATACTGAGAATGTTTTTCAACTCTATTGTCACCATGTAGATAGCATAACACTCCCTCAACAAAATACACCGAGAAAGTGTTTTTCAACTCTATTGTTGCGAAATCGACAATTAAATAAATAAAAAGGAACGTAGAGATAAAGAAGATCGATACATAGATATATGTGATTCACTAATAGTGTGTTAGCTACATCCACGAGCAGAGGGAGAACAATATTATTTTGAGAGAATGTTTTCAGAATTACATAAAAAACGGCGCTTCTAAGTTAGAGAGTTTATATATCGCACTACTCTAAACTCTAGGGTCAAAATCGTAAATAATCGCAAATAAATAAATATGCTGAATACAAAATCTGCAAACAGATTCAAGACATTTCAACATCTATTATTTTATAATTTTATTTATTTTATGCTTTTATTTATTTTATTTTATATTATATTTTATATATTTAATATTAGTATATAAATATATTATTATATAATATTTTCTCTATATCTGTGTTTCCGTTGTGCTCTTCAATTTCACAACACGTTATCAACACGAGCTCCTGTCGTTTTCTCCACTAAAGGTAGGTCCTAAAGGTATGTTGGTTTTTCTCTCTTCATTATAATTAATAAATTTAATGTTATTTTGCATATTTAATATCTATTAAATTTCTAACATAAAAACAATATTTTATGATAGTGCTGTTATGACAAATCTCACAAAATTAGAATTTGTCGCCCTTGACATTAATAACCATAATTATTTGTCATGGGTACTTGATGCCGAAATTCACCTCGATGCTATGAATCTTGGGGAGACTATTAAAGAAGAAAATATGACATCCAGTTAGGACAAAATAAAAGCTATGATTTTCCTTCGTCATCATCTCCACGAGGGATTGAAAATGGAGTATATTACAATAAAAGATCCTCATATCTTGTGGAAATAATTGAATGAAAGGCATGATAATCTTAGTTATTCTTCCTAAAGCTCGTTATGCGTGGATGCACTTGAGGCTATAAGATTTCAAATCAGTAAGTGATTATAACTCCGCTTTATTTAAAATCAGTTTGAAATTATTGTCATGCGGAGAGAAAATTACTAATGCTGATATGTTAAAGAATATATTTTCTACATTTCATGTCTCGAATATGCTCCTATAGTAGCAATATCGAGAGAAAGGTTTTAAACAGTATTCTGAATTATTTTATATCTTCTCGTGTTCGAACAAAATAACGAGTTATTGATGAAGAACCACGAATTTCAACCAACTAGAACAACACCATTTCCTGTCGTGGTCGTAGTTGAGGTCCTGACCGTGGTAGAGGAAGAATTATTATTATTTTCGTGGTGGTCATTCTAATAATTGAAATTTTGAAAGAACCACACAAAATGATGAGCACAAATAAAAAGCTCTATGAGATAAAAGTTCAAAGAGTGTTGAAAATAAATGTTTCCCATACGGAATGACTGAGTATTGTCACGTACGTTTTGTACGTCAAAATAATTAGTTGACCTCTATCGAGCCTCCTTGAAGGGAAAAGGAAAAAAAATTGGAAGCAAATTTTGCATACTAAAATAATGATATATTTGATCCATCTCATATGACAAATTTGGATGTGGCAAACTTCTTTGAATCACCTAAATAGAAAATTGACGTAGTTGATGGAACATCAAGTGTTTCTTTTTATTTTGAAAATATCTAGACTTAATATCTTTTTTTTCGTTTTATCTATCTTCATGTTTTTTTAAGTGTTATTTTTCTTATTGTAATTATTTTCTTTTAGTGAAGAAACATCGATTATTTTCATATGTTGGGTGTTTCAAAAACTGAGCAAAGGAGATCTACGTTTGGCAGACAGTGCAACTACACACACAATACTTATAAATAAAAAATTCTTTTCCAAATTGACAATACCGAAAAGAAAAGTAAATACAATATCAGGTTCTACAAACTTGATCGAAGGTTTTAGAAAAACAAATATTATTTTGCCTAAAGGAACAAAATTTACAATTGACAATGCATTGTTCTCTAGTCAACAAAGAGAAATCTTCTAAGTCTTAAAGATATACGTTACAATGGTTATCATATTGAGACTAATAGTAAGAATAATGTGGAATATCTATATATCATATCCACTATCTCAAATGAAAAACGTATATTAAAAGTGTTGCCTACTTCTTCTGGATTATATTATACTCATATACGAGTAATTAAAATATATGCAACAATGAACCTGAAGTTCATGAATCTAAACATATTTACAATTTGGCATGACCGATTGGGTCATCCAGGATCTATAATGATGAGGAGAATTATTAAGAATTCAAATGGATACCCATTGAAGAACCAAAAGATTCTTCGATGTAATGAATTATCATGTGATGCTTACTCTCAAGGAAAATTGATAATTAGAACATCACCAGCTAAAATAGGGACTGAATCACCTGCATTTTTATAACAAATTCATGGTGAAATATATGGACTTATTAACCACCAAGTGGACCATTTAGATCTTTTATGGTATTAATAGATGCATCCAATAGATGGTCACACGTGTATTTATTATCAAGTCGAAATCTTGCATTTGCAAGATTACTTGCTTAAATAATTAAGTTAAGAGCACGATTTTTTGATTATACAATTAAGACCATTTGTCTTGATAATGCTGGTGAATTTATATCCCAAGCTTTTGATAATTATTGTATGTCAATTGGGATAAGTGTTGAACATCTTGTAGCTCATGTTCATACACAAAATGGTTTAGCAGAATCATTTATAAAACATTTGCAATTAATTGCAAGATCATTACTTATGAGTGGTAAGCTTCTTTCATCTGTATGAGGACATGCTATTTTGCATGCAGTATCACTTGTACGTATTAGACCAGTAGCTTATCATAAATACTAACCATTACAATTAGCTGAGTCATGAGCCAAATATTTCCCATCAGAAATTTTTTGAGTGCTTAGTATATGTGCCAATTACTCCACCACAACGCACTAAGATGTGTCCTTAAAGGAGGTTTGGAATATATATTGGATATTATTCCCTATCAATTATTAAATATCTTGAACCCTTGACGGGTGATGTATTTACTGCACGATTTGTTGATTTTCATTTTAATAAGACAAATTTTCCAACATTAGAGGGAGGAATTAAGAATTTGGAAAAAGAAATTACATGGAACGCATCGTTATTATCTCATTTAGATCCCCATATAGATCAACGTGAACTTGATGTTCAGAAAATAATTCAGTTGCAAAATATAGCAAATCAATTACCAGATGCAATCATAGATGCAAAGAAAGTAACCAAGTCACATATATCAGCTGCAAATGTTCCATCAAAAATTGATATCCTAACATAACAAGTTGCCACTAATAAGTCTAGAATATGTCAGAAGCGTGGTAAACTAGTGGGTTCTAAAGATAAAAATTCTCGAAAACGAAAAATAATTAATAGTGAAAAATAATTGGTTGAGGATGTAAATACCGATAAAGAAATATTCAACGTGACTAGTGAGGAAGGTGAAATACTTAAAGATAATAATGAGATTTCAATAAACTATGTCATGTTAGAAAAAAGATGTAATCGAACTAATGTAATTATTGACAACAGTTTTGCGTATAATGTTGCTCTTGATATTACATCTGAAAATGAGGATCTTGAACCAAAATTGGTGGAAGAATGTTGACATAGAAAAGATTGGCTTCAGTGAAAAGAAGAAATCGGGGGCAGAATTAAACTCACTTTTAAAACATCACATTTTTGGACCAGTAGTCTAAACACCAGAAAGTGTTAAACTAGTGGGATACAAATGCGTATTTGTGAGGAAAAGAAATGAAAACAATGATGTCACAAGATATAAAGCAAGACTAGTTGTACAAGGTTTTTCACAAAGACCTTGTATTGATTTTGAGGAGACGCAATCTCCGATGGTAGATGTAATTACATTAAGATATTTAATTGGTTTGTCTGTGTATAAAAGTCTGGATATCCATCTTATGGACGTAGTCACAACATATTAATATGGATCTATTGATAGTGATATATATATGAGAATCCTAGAAGGATTTAAGGTACATGAAACATATACATCAAATTCCCCGGAATGATATTCAATAAAGTTACAAAGATCACTATATGGATTGAAACAATCAGGACGGATGTGGTACAATCGCCTGAGTGGATATTTATTGAACAAAGGATATCAAAATAATCCAATATGTCTGTGTGTTTTTATAAAGAAATCAAAATCAAGATTTGCTATTATAACTGTATATGTATCAGACTTGAATATGATTGGAACTCTTGAAGAGCTTTCAAAGGGAATATAATAACTTCAAAAGAATTTTAGATGAAAGATCTCGGAAAAACAAAATTTTGCCTTGGTTTGCAAATTGAGCATTTAGCAGATGGATTATTTATTCATCAGTCAACTTATATAGGAAAAATTTTGAAAATATTTTATATGGACAAAGCACATTCATTATATATTCCAATAGAAGTCTGTTTATTGGCATCTAAGGGGGATTATTATGAATATTAAATAATAAATAGATGTCCACCCTTCATGTTGTCTATGTGTCTTGTAATTATCCATGCTTGGTGCCCATGTAAGTCCACATCCTACTTGCCACTTTGCTAAATAGTGGCATTTGGTGGATCTGAAAATCACACATATATTGGTGAGAATTCCACTTCAAAATTCCACTAATTTTCATATTATTCAATTTTATAATTTTAGTTATTTTATGTTTTTAGTTATTTTATTTTATATTATATTATATACATTTAATATTATTATATAAATATATTATTATATTATATTTTTTTTATATTCGTGTTCCCATCGTGCTCTTCAATTTCCCAACATAGTTAATTTTTTTCACGTTCTAAAAATCCTAAAGGTTGCTACATGTCCTTCTCTATTAAAAACTAATTAGGCCGCAACATTTGTAGGACAAGTACCATCATATGAGTTTTCAAGTCATCTCTCATCCCTACTTTAGAAATTTTCCATTAAAGCATGTGGGTTGCACCCACCTTTTAATATCCCATGGGTACATTGTTTCACTAATACCCCTAAACTACTTTAAAAAGTTACTAATACTTTTTACCTTTAAAAAAAATAATAATAAAAGAGAATAATACTTCGTTACATTCTAGGTTGCACACCCATCTTGTAGTACACTCCAACAACAAAACAGAAAAACTCAAAAATATTAGGAAGAAAGAACTTACTACGTGACAGTTTTTAATTGGAAAACTAGGTGGGTTGCAAAAAAGGGGGACAGGTTCTAGTATTCTTATGGTACCTACTTCAGATGTGTTCACGTACATACTAGAATTTTACATTTCATAAAAATTAATTAATTTTTTTAAAGAGTAATTCTTATAAATATAATAAAAAAAAAAAAACAAAAGTATTTACAATCTATAGCAAAAAAAATTGTCAAAGAAAGTGAAGTTTCTTTTTTTTTTTTTTTCAAAATTTCTAAAACATCCTTGCGATTTGAAATCCATGCATCCTCACCTATGTATGTATGTATTGTAGTTATTTAAGTTGACAGAAACGTAACACCTTTCTGGGAACTTACCTAGAAAGGTGAATTAGATATATTTGCTACAAGTAAGCAATTGTTGATTAAAGTTATGAACATTAATCAAAATTGTTTAACTATCCAAAGTAAGTGTTACTTTTGGACAAATTTAAACAATCACTTAGTTAAGATCAGTAGCCAGATATTCCTAAGTTAAAGAACCCTAGATAAAACTCTCAGTGGGAGGAAAATGGAGTATATGATATTTCATTTTTCCTTTTCATGTTTCTCCTTAAAGTTTTACACCATGAGATCTATACTTAGCCTTGAGACACCTTTTCTTTTGTCTTCCTATAGATGGTGTTTGTATAGGTCAATATCAAGGTGAATGAGAGAGTGTTTTTAGTAAGTGGGAGTAGGACATGTATCAACACATCCCACGGTTTCCCTCATTAGTTTGTAGTAAATTTTCATGCTCGACCTCGAGACACCTTTGCTTGTGTTCGTCCTAGGGATGGTATTTGCATTATTGTTTACACAAACTCTAGAAATGGATAGGGTTTTTCTAGTTTTTGCCCCAATCAGTTTTTTCCTACGGTTAGCTCATTGGGTGAAACTCTGGAATCTAAAATGAGGGGTTACACTAACAAGAAAATGTTAAGCAATTTTAATAATTTATGGACCACACAATGGTGAATGATAGTTATAGTAACAAGATGTTGTTTTGTATATTGGTTGAGAATGTCTTATTTCAGTGAAGGGGCACATGATCACCCTACGGTGGCTTTTGTTCTGTCTCACTAAAACATCATTGCAAAATAAATGTTACTTAAGGTACATTAGACTATTTTGCTTAATTTGATTGGTTTTTCAAAATGGATTAATGCATTGTATGCTAACATAAACAAATTGTACGGTTTCAGCGATTTTATCATTATGACTTTTGAAACTTTAATCTTGCTCACTGGCAACAAACTTCCTAGCGAAAACTATACAACATGGTAAAACACAATCAACACAATACTTATCATCGAAAACTTGAGATTTGTCCTAATGAACGTTTGTCCTCCTATTCTTGATCAAAATGTTGCTCAAAACGTTTGAGAGGCATATGAGCGTTGGATAAGGGAAAATGAAAAGGCCCGAGCATATATCTTGGAAATCCTTTCTAAAGTCTCGGCCAAGAAGCATGAGCCCATGAGATTATGGAGTCCATGTGGGGGATGTTCGGACAACTGTCCGTACAGCTTAAGCATGACACTCTTAAAAATATCTTCAATGCCAATATGCAAGAAGAAGCATATGTTAAAGAACATGTTCTCAATATGATGGTCCACTTCAACATGGCGAAGATGAATGGGTCTGTCATTTATGAGACCAATCAGGTCAATCCTTGATCAATGAGCTACAGACATTTCAATCCTTGATGAAAAGTAAGGAACAATAGGGAGAGGCAAATATTGCCTCATTCTCTACGAAGTTCTACAGAGGATCGTCCTCTGGAACTAAGTCTCTGTCTTCTTCTTCTAGCACCAAAGAGTGGAAGAATAAGAAAAGTGGAAAGTGGAAAGCGAATCCACCAACTGTTGCCCAAAAGGGTAAGAAAGCTAAGGCTAAAAAGTGAATCCTTTTCCATTTCAACCACGAGGGACACTGGAAGAGGTATTGTCTCAAGTACTTGGAAGAAAAGAAGAAGACCAAGATACGTAAATACAGAGGCAAAACGGTAATTTGGCCTAACTGTACTTACGAGTAATTTGTGAAGGGTCATTGCATTGTTGACTTGTTATATCCAATGGACAAAGAAATATATCTGTAGTGCGAAGAGTGTATCTGTCAGTGTTTAGTGAAGTGCCTGATAGTTAATGAACGATCAATAATTTAATTAAAAAGAGTTTAATTAATTATTCAAGTACTATTAAAGCTTCAAACTAGAGGTCCACGAAGTCTCCTTTGTAGCTCAATAAGGACTAATGAGAATCAATTTTGGATTAATTTGAATTGTTCAAATTAATTGAGGGATTTAATTATATTGTGATACAATTAATGTTACTTAATTATATATGATATAATCACTATAATGTATATGATACATTATAATATAAAGTTTATTTGAGAGGAAATAAACATTTGAATATGATTCAAATATTAATTATGTGATTTGGATTCATATAATTAAATTTAGTATAAATGAGATTTATATTAAATACCATTGATAAGAGAATTAAAACTATAGGTTATATTGTATTTGATACAATATTAAACTATGTTATATATGATATAACATAGAGTTATAGTTATATATATATATATATATATATATATAACTAAAATCAATTTATTTATTGTAAATTAACTTTAATTTTATTTTTGAATTTTAAAGGGAGGGAAATAACTTCCATCCCCTTAGTTCTCTCTTCATCTCACGATCCCAATGGGTGATTGTGAAGGGGATACGATTTCTTTTCTTTTTGTAGTTTATAGAATGAAGATGTGAGTTCTCTGAGAAAAAATTCTCAGAGAAAATCCAAAAAATTCTCTCTCTCCTCTCAATCTCCCTCTCTCCCAAAATTCACGGAGCCCACACAAATCTTGTGATTTTCATCTCAAGACAATACAGAAGGCTTCTTTTAGTGGTGTCCATATTTCGAGGGGTTTGAGTTCATGACAGTACGTGACCAATTTTGGAAAAGAGGAAATTCGTGAAGACTATGAGTTCTTCAAAGGTAAGGTTTTCTAGAAACTCTAATTTTCATGTTCTAAATTGTTGGCATGCTATAAACATAGTTTTTTTTTTTGGGTATAATTTTGTTTCTGTAATTTTGCGTTCTTTGAAAAACCAAAAATTTGTACAATCGACGTTTTCGCTCAGGGCCTTCACAGGTTCCTTCACGTCTAAAATGACAAACCATAATGGCAACCCCTCTGTTGTTGAAACTCACAGACAAACAAATGAACGGACTGAAAAGCACAACCCTTGAACGAACTCCCACACGACCGTTGCTAAAGAATGATGCTATAACACTATGTGCAGTAGTAGCAATAGATCTGGCGGTGTGAAGGACGATAAGATCAATGGCGAATCATGTGGCTCATGACTGGCGATCTACGGTGTCGTCCAGAGACAACAATGAACAACATTTGACGGTGCATGACCAACGGTTTAAGATGTACAGATTTGGCTACAGATGGGAGCGACTGAACAGCTAGATGAGAATGAAAATATCGATTATCTCTTCCCCTTCTTCATGCATATGAGAACTTATGAGAGAGAGGGAAGTTTATGGCTACATGCAACTTCTTTTAAAAAATCTGACTCAACCTTTGTTTTTTTTTTCCCCTTCTTCCTGGATTAGAAATATAGGAACCTAATTCACTCATGGTTTTCAATGAATCTTGGTCACGCAGTTTTGCTTCACTCATGGCTTATATCAACAGAACTTCTTTCTTAAGAAGAACTATGTCATCGTGACCTCAATTTCTTTAATCTTGCAAAGATTCTCGATTTTTCCTTGGCAGATCACTCTATCCCTATAGATGGTGTCAATTGTTGATGTCAAATTTTGGACAAGGAAAAATACACCTATCTTTCATGTGGCAAAAATTGTATATTTGTAATCCGGAGAAGAGCGCACCTGCAAAACAAAGATAAAGGGCTTTGATGCCAAAGTCAGTAAGAGAAATGAAGAATAAGAGAAGAAGTCAGAAGTTTAACTTACCTCATAAGGAGCCACCATGGTCTATTTTTAGGGAATTTGAGCTTAATCCTATTTGGATTAAGATATGACATTTAACCCTCCTAGGATTAAGATATGGTTTTTCCTAATTCCAGACAAGCTAAAAAAACCTTATCCTATATCATTTTATCTTAATTTTGATTTTACTTTGTTTTATCTTGATTTTGGACGTTATTCTGTTTGGCCAAAATTCAAGATTTATTAATTATTCTAGATATTTAAACCTCAAATATTTTATTTCATATAATCAATATTCATACATGAAGAAGCATTGACTCAAATACCTCGGATTTCTATCTATTTATAACTAACATTTGTAATGGTTAGCTGGTATATCCTTATAAATATCATCGATTTCAAATTCGAATGATAGAGTTATCATCATTTTTCTTAGCTTTCTGCAAACAAAAAAAATCTGTAAACAATCTTCATTAAGTAAAAAGATTTCAGATCTTCCCGTGGACGTAGGCAACCTTGCGAACCATGTAAACATTGTGTCTCTTTCTTTTTCCTTTATCTTTCTTGTTAAATCGAGTAATTCTTTACTGCATATTGCGCACCAATCGTTTACATTACAAATCGTGAGTAATCAATTATCGAGTCAATCATGCATCGATTCATCTTTATCGAGTAAGTCCGAGTACATCGTTTTCACCTTCGAGTTGCACCGAGTATCGTCCAAGAACTATTGAGTATGATCGAGTATTAACTCTATTGTCATCGAGTTGCATCGAGGATTTAAGAAAAGCTAGTCAGACGAGAAGGGAATTTTGATCGAGGATCGAGTAGAAAGTAGTCGGGCATCGAGTTTCGAGTATCGAGGATTTGGAAGAATTGATTTAAGCTATTTCTTCATCTCTTCAACGACGATCTTGAGTATTAGGGACTTGTGAAGGGTCTTCAGCCCAAGAATTATTGGTATCAGAGCATTTAAAGGTCATCAAGGTCAACTTTCTTGGAGCTTCAAGATTTTCAAGAAATCAAGGCTCGATACTCGTTCAATTCAGAAATGGCTATTGCAAGGTATAAGATCGAGAAGTTTGATGGGAAGGGCGATTTTGGCCTATGGAAGGCCAAAATCAAAGCTATTCTTGGACAAAAAAGAGCACGCAAGGCCCTTTTGGACCCATCAATACTACCAACCACCATATCAGCACAATGTGAAGGGTCATCATACTATTGATTGGTTATATCCATTTGACATAGAAATATATCTTTGTCAGTCTTTAGTGGAATGCCTGGCAGTTAACGAATGGTGGATATCATGATTAAAGAGTTTAGTCAATTATTCACGTACCGTTGAAGCTTCAAGCTACAAGTCCATAAGGTCCCCTTGGTAGCTCAATGGATTCATGTTGAGAATCAATTTTTGGGTTAGTTTGAAATGTTCAAATTAACAAGAGGAAATTTGATTATATATGATATAATTAAATTTTATCAATTATATGAGATATAATTGACTTCATGTATTAGATACATTAATTGGATGAATTATTATTAAATTCTATAAAGGAGAAAAAGAACTATGGTTTAAATATTGCATGAGATGTGATATTAAAACTATAGATTATGAATATATTATTTATTTGTAATTAAATATATTATGGGATAATTGGTTTCGATTTTTTCTCCCAATAACCAACTTAGTGGGAAGTTGTGATCAGTTATGGTAACTGATGGATAAAATGAAAATCATTTTCATTTTTTTCACAATGCGATCATTAAGCGATTAATAATCGGATGCACAAAAGAAATAGCTATATGATAGCATGAGAGCATAAATGATCGTGCAACGAGTTTGCTATACGATAGACACTTGTTTTCTAAACGATCAAGTACTCAGTCTATACGATAGACTTTAGCCATCTCCCACTTACTCAATCGTCTATACGATCTGTCAATTTCTCCAACCCTCTACCAAATCCATACAGAACCCACAACTTTTGGATTCTCACACCGAGAATACCAAGGTAGCCTTCTGGTGGTGTCTACTTACTGCTTGAGGGTCGAGTATTATTTGTTCTTATTCGAGGATATTGCTGAGGCATGATGTCCGTGCTGGTGAACGATCATGCTGTTAGATCGAGGGAACGAAAAGAAACTCCAAGGATAAGTTCTCTTGATCCTTAGTATTTTGCTTTTGAAGCATGCTGTAATTTAAAGTTTATATAACTATTACTGTTTGATTGTAAATGTGTATATTCTATCACAATGAGGTTTGGAACAATCTCGCTTCTGCTCACTGGTCTCTTTGATAAGAGTTCCTTCACTCCCCAACAAGATGTATCTGAGGGAGAAGTTCTTCACGTTCAAGATGGATTTTGCCAAGCCTCTTTTAGAAAATTTGGATGAATTCAAGAGGATAGTCTTAGAGTTCATGAGCCTTAGTGAGAAAATTGGCGATGAGAATGAAGCTTTTTTGCTATTAAACTCTCTACCTGAAGCCTATAAAGAGGTGAAGAATGATCTGAAGTATGGCAGAGAATCAGTCACCACTGATGCCATCATTTCAGCATTAAGAACAAGAGAGGAGCTTCAATCAGTAAAAAAGGAGCAACTAAGTACAGTGGGGCTGTTTGCCAGGGGGAAGAACAAGCAGAACCAATCTAATGGGAATAAAAACCAATCAGGTGAAGAGCACAAGCCTAAGACCAAGTTGAGATGCAATTACTACAAGAAGAAAGGTCACATGATTAGAGATTGCTTGATAACTTGTAGAAATAAAAGTTATTTATACTGTTTTATTTAGATATTACGGCTAAAAGAAAGAAAAGTTGCATCGAAAGTATAGAAATTGGCTAAGAAATGCGAGAATTATAAATTGTCGTCAATACACTCACTGACACCATTGCGATCGTAGAATAGAATGTTTCAAGTCTATTTCGCAGTAAATCAAGTCACCGCATGCGTTCATGGCTCAAAGATAAAATGAACAACGCATCTACGTCGCATTGCGCTCGTCAATCAATAATGAAGAGACGATCAACGCAATGACGGAGCATGCGACAATCGATCAAGAGCTTTGCGATCAACGTAATTTCAACTGCATGCGGTGATAAAAAACAACACCGCATGCGGACAAACGATCGAAGATGTAAAGAGCAACGCAATTGCAGAGAATTTAGATGCATGTACAGCCTGTCTCTTATACACATCTAGATGTGTATAAGAGACAGGACTGGTTGAGCAATTAATCAGAGTAAATCTGGGAAGAATCAAGAGACAAGGCTGAGAGGTGAGTCTCCGGGCAAAGAATCCTTTCAACCCCCACCGTTGAAACCTGTCTCTTATACACATCTAGATGTGTATAAGAGACAGAAGGTATATACTAATCTGAGAGAGAGACTGGTCTAAGCGCCTGATTAGAGTAGATTCGGGAAGAATCAAGAGACAAGGCTGAGAGGTGAGTCTCCGGGCAAAGAATCCTTTCAATCCCCGCCGTTGAAGCTCTATACGAAGGTCACTTCTATCAGAAGAGCAAGCTTGAGAGGGAAGCTCTCCTCTTCATCCATTCCACACGCTGACAAGTAAAACCTCGGTCCAGATCTGTGTCAAGACGTTGACACTCTTCTGTATTTGTTTCTATCTCTTTTTCATCACTTGTACTCGTCTTCTTTACTCTATCATTCACACCATGTATCAGACGATTAATCTTAGTATTAATTGTTATGATCATTTCCATTATCATCTCTCTGTCAATTTTCGTTCATCCATGATTCACTTTTTCCATGATGTTTTCTTAATTCCCTGGGTAATTAGTAAGAATTAAGCAAGAAAATTAATCTGTGTTAAGGAAATAATCGTGTTTAGCTAAAGCATGCTAGATGACATCTTCACTTGTGAGAGCAGAAGTGAAGATGTTATTCTTCCTATCGAGAGAGGGTTGGAAGAATGCGTTAACTAAAGCGAGAAGTACTTCCAGAGATGGAAGCAACCTTGCATTCATCACGTTCATCCTTGTTTCACCATAGAGATATGGGAACGCGGCTGATCACCGAGAGGTTTATGCCAAGGGAAAGAGAAACCTTAGTTATATATTTAACGTAATTAACAAACTTGCGATGTTTTTACTATTTATCTTTTTATTTCTGATTCATCTATAAAGACTTGCCATCGCATACCATGATCTTTTATATAACTTCACAGTCAGTCTCGAACTCAGTATCATGTATCATGAATCTTGTATCTTGTATCATGTTATTTTAGGATTTACCTTTTAATGCACTGTTATTTTATCAACGCAATTTATGTTTATCGCAATTTAAATTCATGTACAAACTAAATCTTTATTAATTGTAAAACCGATCGCATGTATCACAAAAGTAACACATTAGCGAAAACAATCCCTGTGTTCGACCTCTGATTAATCTGAGAAACTTGCGTTGGAATTATACTTGGTTTCAGCGCAAGGAAACTTGTGACAACGCATTACTCCATAACTTACTACAAGCATATAGTTAACAACGGATATTTATAAGTAGTATCGCATAAAGTGTGAATAAGCGTTACATAGCATAAGACAAATTTTATGTTAACATTGCTATAGTCTGAAACGGAAACACCAAGAAAAAGAAAAGGATTAGAAGGGGAAACAACTAGAAGCATCAGTGGTTGAAGGTTTCTATTTTTACTCTGATACCTTAGCCTACACTAGAAATCAAACCAACCATATCAGTCCTCTTAGGAAGCAAGATTGGATACTAGGTTTCGGATGTACCTATCACATGACACCTTTCAGACCATGGTTTAATACATACAAGAAAATAGATGGAGAATCAATGTTCACGGACAACAATGAAGCCTGCAAGATAAAGGGGGTTGGTTTAGTGTCCTTGAAGCTAAAGGACAGATCAATGAAGCTTCTAAGAAATGTTAAACATATACCTTTGCTCAAGAGAAACTTGATATCTCCGGGCATGTTGGACTCCATTGGGTGTAAATGCAGAGGAAAAGGTGAAATTCTTGAAGTGATCAAGGATTCCAAAGTTGTGTTGGTTGGGGAGAAGGTCAAGGACTTTTATATTGTGAGAGGAGTATAAACGATGACAAGTGCCTACACAGCTTCAACATCAAGCTTGACAGAGGCTGACTTGTGGCATAAAAGACTCCCATATTGGTGAGAAATGGATGCAAGCTTTGTCCAAGTAATGAATCTTACCCAAAGGTATCAGTGAGCACCTTTCCTTTTGTAAGTATTGCATTTTAGGTAAAGAAACCAGACAAAGCTTCACAAGATCTCAGCACACCACCAAAGAAGTATTGGACTATGTTAATTCTAACCTATGGAAACCATCTCCTACACCAAGCTTTAGTGGCTCAAGGTATTCTCTAACCTTTATAGATGATTTTTCTAGGAAAAGCTAGATATACTTTCTTAAAACTAAGGACCAAGTATTTGGGAAGTTTAAAGAATGGAAAGCCATGATAGAAAATCAATCATCTAAAAGGTTAAAATAATTTAGAACTGATAATGGGCTTGAATTTTGCAATGAACACTTTGATAAATTTTTTAGTGAGAATGGTATAACTAGGCATAGAACAGTGAGGTATACACCTCAACAAAGTGGGGTTGCTGAGAGGTTAAATAGAACCATAATGGAAAGGATTAAGTGTTTGGTCTTTGATGTCATCTTAGCAGAATGTTTTTGGGCAGAAGCTACATCCTATATTGTGTATACCTTAAATAGGTGCCCTCACATATCTTTAAATTTGCTTACATCTGAGGAAAAGTGGACTAATAATCCTCCTAACCTAGATAACCTCAATGTCTTTAGATGTGTAGGGTTTGTACACAAAAATAAGGGAAAGTTAAAGCTCAGAGCAGTCAAGTATATGTTTGTAGGCTTTACAGAGGGTGTCAATGGGTTTAAAATGTCACATCCTATTGAGAGAAAGTTCTTAGTGAGCAAAGACATCACCTTTAAGGAAGAGGAGATGTTTATGCAAAAGGAGAAAAAGGTAGTGGATGAAGAAGAGTCATCCAACATCGATTATAAGGTGGAGTTACCATCTGAGTAGCCAAATCAGTCTAGCCAACCTAGTAACACAAGAGAAATAGAGGAAAATGTAGAGGAACATGAAGAGACAACATGTGAGCAACCTGATTTAAGCTCTATATCTTAGCTAGGGATAGACAAAGAAGAACTATCACACCTCCAACTAGATATATTAAAATGAATTATATGAATATGGTTTAAATGTTGTAGTAGCTCCTACTAACCAACAACCAACTACCTTTGAGGAAGCAACAAGTTGTGCTAACGCAAGGGAATGGATTGAGGGAATGAATGAGGAGATGTATTCACTAACGTTGAATGAGACTTGGTCCTTGGTTCCTCTACCAAAAGGGTATAAACCTGTTGCATCCAAATGGATTTTTAAATTTGAAGGAGTATGTTGTGATAAAAAGCCTAGGTTTAAAGCTAGATTAATTGCAACGGAGTTCACTCAAAGAGAAGGAATAGACTATGCTGAGATTTTCTTTCCTGTTGTAAAACAGACTTCCATAAGATTTCTTCTATCCTTAACTACTCAAAATAATCTTGAATTGTATCAACTAGATGTCAAAACTGCCTTTCTTCATGGACATCTAGAGGAGACAATCTATATGATGCAATCTAAATGGTTTGAAGTTAAAGGAAAAGAAAATCTCCATTGCTTACTCAATAAGTCTATATATGGGTTAAAAAAATCACCTTGATGCTGGTATAAGAGATTCAATGACTATATTTCTAGTATTGGGTTTAAAAGAAGCTCATTTGACATATGTGCTTATGGAAACACAGGTTCTTACAAGGATAAAGTTTACAAACTCATATATGTTGATGACATATTGCTGGAAGGAAGGTCCAAAGAAGATCTAACCCATGTTAAAAACCTATTAAAAAGAGAGTTTGATATGAAGTACTTAGGAGAAGCAAGCAATGTCCTAGGAATAGAGATCCATAGGAACAAAGAGGAGTCTATTCTAAGCATCAGTGAGTCCAACTATTGTGAGAAAATCCTTAAAAGGTTCAACATGAATGATGCCAAACCTATGAGTTTACCCATTGCCCAACATTTTAGGCTTTCCTCAGCTAACTCTCCTAAGGATTCTGACCAAGAACACCAGAAACAGATGACTGTCATACCCTATAGTCAAGCTGTCGAAAGCCTAATATATTTCATGATTTCTACTAGACCTTATCTCTCATATTCAGCTAGCTTAGTTAGTAGATATATGTCTAATCTTGGTAAGAGACACTGGGAGGCTACTAAATGGATCCTGAGGTATCTAGTTTGGTCTAAAAACTCTAAGTTAGTCTATCAAAGGTTATCTGAACCAAACTAGAGCTTTATAGATATGTTGATCTTGACTATGCTGGTGATTTGGACAAAAGGAGGTCCTTAACAAGTTATCTTTTCCTTTTTGGTCCTAAGTTAATCAGCTGGAAAGCATCATTATAGCCTATAGTAACTTATCTACAACTGAAGCTGAATATATAGCTCTAACTGAAGCAATCAAAGAGGCTTTGTGGCTCAAGGGATTGATGAAAGACTTTGGAATAGATCAAACAATAGTGAAACTCTACTGTGATAACCAAAGAGCTATCGCTTTGTCCCGAAATCCACAATTCCATACTAGAACAGAGCACATTGATATCGGATATCACTTCATAAGAGATGAAATTGAGACAGGGGAAACAGAAATTTTAAAAGTCCATACTTCTGACAATGCAACTGATATGTTAACAAAACCTATTATAAAGCTTAAATTGTTTAAATGTTTAGAATAGGTTAGTTTTGAGCTTTCAGACACAGGGTAGACAAAACAGTCAGAATCAAGAAGATCATGAAGATTGCAAGACATTGGAGTCAAAGTGGAGAATTTGAAGAAGCTTTGACTCAAATACCTCAGATTTCTGTTTGTTTATAACTAACATTTGTAATGGTCAGCTAGTATATCCTTATTAATACCACTGATTTCAAATTCGAATTACAGAGTTATCATCATTTTTCTTAGTTTTCTGAAAACAAAAAAAAAAAAAAGTAAGCAATCTTCATTAAGTAAAAAAATTTCAGATCTTCCTGTGGACATAGGCAACCTTACCGAACCACGTAAACACTGTGTCTCTTTCTTCGTCCTTTATCTTCCTTGTTCAATCGACTAATTATGTACTGCATATTGCGTGCCAATCGTTTACATTACAAATCGCATCGAGTAATCAATTATCGAGTCAATCGTGCATTGATTCGTCGCTATCGAGTAGGTCCGAGTACATCATTTTCACCTTCAAGTTGCACTGAGTATCGTTCAAGAACCATTAAGTACGATTGAGTATTCACTCTGTTGTCATTGAGTTGCATCGAGGAATGAACAAAAGCTAGTTAAACGAGAAGGGAATTGTGGTCATAGCTTCTATCTGTCTTAAAGATTATGTTATCCAACAAGATGGTTTATGTTTAATTTCTAATAGACATTGAGGCATTTTAGATATTATAAACAATGAGAAAATTGATTGAAGTGCGAACTTGGAGTATACCATTAAAGAATTAACATGATGACCCATGAGTATCTTGGAATTTTCTCTAATACAAATTTTAGAAAATAGACACAATCATATAAAGATGGGTATTTTTATGGCACTACAAGAATTTTCATCTTTCCTCATGCAAAAAGAAAAACGTTGGGCAAAGTATTAAAAATATCGAGATAGGTTATGCCAAAGCCTTTTTTTGCGTCGGCATAATCGTCGTGGTATCCATGTTAGGAGAAGTTCCTCTCGACGAAAACTAGTTTCGTCGGCATAAATAACATTTTTGGCAATACAGTTGTTTGCGTCGGTATATGTTTTTTCTCAACACAATACAATTTGCGTCGGGAAAAGCATAATCCTAAATAACAAAATTCCAGTTCAATAGACAGATTTCTGCCAACGATTATTTGTGTCGGCATAAGTTGTTTATAATTTTATATATTTTTTGTAACAATTAAATAACCGATCTTTTATTTCATTAATACCTAATTATGCACAAACAAAAATTATTGTTCAAACAAATCAATTGGGGATAAATATAACAAAAGTAAGCTTATATATTTAAAATAAAGACTAATATTCAATGCATGACCTATAAAATTCTATGAACAAAACCTATATATACAATTAATTTGAGCTTTTCTAACTTCTTACAAATCCCCTATACAAAAAAAAAGTTTAATCTTCCCTATGCCAAAATACCTTAAGCCGAAATAAGTGAGATACTAAATCAAATAAGTAATCATCTCACAAAATCTTCTCGCAATCTAAAAAAAGATGATCTTTAAGAATTTACACGAACAACCTGAAATAGGAAAAACAAATATTATTAAAGATTTCTTAAAACCAACAAAGAAAAATACACAAAAAGATCTTAACAATCACACAAAGATTTCGACAAAATGTTTAAAAATGGTTATGAGGAATGATCTCTCTCTCAAATTACAAATTTGTCGTCAATATTCATAATTAAAACATGAACATCACAAACAACCATTTTACTATCTAAAAAGTGATTAAAATGGTTATAATTAAGACGTGAATGCCTTCCCAACATTACTAGCATGTAGTAAATCCACTTAAACATATAAATAAACACCCTTTAAACCTCCAACACTATCAAATCCCTATAAATAAGCCAAGAAATTGTTTTTAAAGTCCACAATTAGGCTTAAACTAATCTAAAACACAGTTACAATATATACATCCCCCCTCCCCTCCCAAGCTTCAAACTTTAAACCATAAAGTAGTAACAAATGTATAGAAAGCATTGAAGTGAATCCATCCCCCTAAATCCATCTAAATTTCTTTCAAGGCTAAATCTGTCATTTGATAGTTCTAAAAGTATATAACTCAACTCTCAGATCCCTACATATAAATCCAAGAACAAAGTTCCTTTAAAGTGCACAAAAGTATCCTAGTTTCACCTAAACGCCATTTAAAGCATAAAGTGCAACAAGTACACTAAAATACACATATTTAAAGTGGCTATCATAACTATAGGATAGCCATAAAAGAAATAAATGAAGTTTCTAAATCCACTAACAAATAACTGAAAGTTATCATAACATACCTAGTTGTTCGATGGTCTCATTACTTTTGTTGCGTAGCTAACTATCTTGTGGTTTCAGTCAATTGATCTTGAAAACTTGAAACTATTGACTTCAACATTGACATTTTTCTAACCAAACATTCCTTGGATTTGAAGCAAATTCAGGAAACTCTCTATCAAAACATTTCCACCCTTCAACATCAACTAGATGTTGTAACATACCATTGGTTTCTCGTTTATCCTTATGCCATCGCATGTTAGAAGAAATGTGTTTTGATGAAAATAATCGCTTCAACCTTGGTATTAATTGAATTCTAACCATTTTTACACGAGCATCTCGTTTTTCCCTCTTCATTTACATGACACTTTGCCACTTCCATGAATTGTGCAACTCCGTCAATGTACTCTCTTTAGAATCTATCTCTAAGCTTAATCCAATCCTTATTCATCGTTGAACCAAATGAATAAAGCATGCCTAAGTTTTGGCTATATGAAGGAGATATTTCATTATCTCTAAGCTTTGGCGTTATGATGAGAACAAGAGAGAAATCACTACATTTCTAGTGTTCTTTCTTACTTTACAAATGAATCGGTCCGCATCAAGCATGTGACCGAGAGCATTAGTAAGGAAAAAGGGTTAAATATTCATGATTGTGAACCTTTATTGATAAAAGCAAAATAAATGAAGCTAAAGGTTCAAATGTTTTCCGTTTTCTAATTTTTTTTCCAAAGTTTTCATTTTTCCTCACAATCTTTTTAAGCAATAAAACCAAATGACTCTTTACTAGAGTATTTTTAGATAATATGATATCAAATTTACCTTTACCTATCAACTTAAGTTTTTTGGGTCAATCGATGATTTAACACTAGCAAGTAAAAAGTTTGAATTAAGTTAATTTACTTTAAACATCCTTAGCAATTTCATTTTAAAACTTAAAGCATATTATATCCATAAGAAGAAAAGATTAAACTTCAATATTAATAAATGAATCTCATGTACAAAATTAAAACAAAAATACGCAAATAATTCATCCTTCATTATATCCATCTATATATAAACCAAAGATTGAAAAACAACTTCATTCATAAACAAATGAATATCCTAATTCCAATCTGAAACAAAACCCCTTATCAGAATAATAACACAAATACAACCTACAAATAACATTAATTAGAAAAAAGCAAAGAGAAGAAGAACCAAATAGTGCATGCGACAGTAATGTGCAACGCGTGTGAAGGTAGTGTGCATTGGCGTTCGGTGTTGGAGCGGTGGCCATTTGTGTAAAAAAATGGAGGGGGAAAGGGAAAATAACACGGAAAGGAAGAGTAGGGGTGGGGGGTGAATCAGTGGTGTGCGGGAAGGAAAAGGGAAAGGAGAGTGGGGTGGGAAGGAATCAGTGGGGTATTGGGGCGGGGGGACGAAACAGTCTGTCTCTTATACACATCTAGATGTGTATAAGAGACAGGGTTAGGGGAAGGGAAAGAGAAAGGAAAAATTGGGGGAAAAGAAGAAGAGGTTTTTTAATGACTTTTTCCCACACATATTTTTGTTGAGATAAGTTCCAATTTTCATCGGCATAAATTTTTTTAAAAAAAATGTGCATGTTGCTCTATTTTGGTTGACACTCATCGAGATAAATACTCCTTTACCAACGAAAATGAATGCGTCAGGAAAAAAATATCGGGACAGGTAAAAATTCTTATAGTGTGGGTAGATGACAATCAAAGCTCCTGAATGTATCAACGATGTTTTTAAAAGAGCTAGAATTTTACCACAACTTAGGTTAACCTTTTATCGTATAATTCAATAAGTGGAACTACGAAGAGAAGTTAGTGAAGCATCTATTAAGAATGCTCAAAATTTCAAGTTGAAACATGAAAAAGTATGATTTCTCCCTACAAAAGTCAACATGAGACATTTACTTACAACAAACGACAAATCTTTGAAGTTTTCATGTTCTCACATAATTATAGTTTGTAATTACAAACATTTGTCATATTTAACTTTTGTTGAAGAATCATACCAAATGTGTGATGCTACGCATCTCGTTTCCATCCCTATACAACATGGAGACTATTGGCGAGAGGTAACTTTCGAGGTACTTCATCCAATGAGAATTTACTAAGAGAACATGGACAACCAAAAAATCCGCAAATTATTAATGAGATGGATAGGCTGCAAAGTTGGTACGAAAGTTTGTCGTGGATTATGTCAGAGGTAAGGACTATACAAGCATACATGTCCAACTCGTTGGTTAAGTGCTTCATCTTCAAAGTCATGGATGAATAAAGGTTTACTTTTATTCCTACATTTTTAAATTCTCTAACAGTTGATTTGCATTCTGTTAACAATATTCATATTTTTCATCTATAGGTATGGAGCTACAGAGTATCTCTTCTCTTTCTTTCTTTATTATTTTTTTCTTTTTTACATTTTTTATAGTGGACTTTATTAGTTTTTAATAGACTTCATTCATTTTTGTAATGTACTTTGTGTGTTTTTCTAGTCGACTTTGTTCATTTTTGTAATGGAATTTATTATTTCATTCATATCTATAATTTTAATAATTGATTGCTGTTATTATTATTATTATCTTTGTTAATGTCTCGTTAATCACATTTTAGTATTTTTTTTACGGATTTGGGGTATTTACTAATTCCATACAATTATATCTCCAATAGGAGCACTGCTCCTAATTAGTATGGGGAGATTTAATCTAATGTTGTATTAGAGTGTTGCAGAAGAGGGACACTAATATAATGTAATATTGTGTTAGATTCACGTACCATGCCTTTAGTTATAATAGTTTGATTTTTTGGGATTTATGCATATTTGGGTTTATCCAACTACATTAATACCTCATTACTGCTTTAGTAGAGAGATTGAGACCAAAAACCCATACGTTTCACATGCTTGTCGAAGAATCTATAATTACTTGACAAGATGTTGTTGTTCAGTTTGGACGACAAATCTATGGAGAGTATATAACTGGATCATTACAGTATGATTAGGCACAAATTTGTGAAGAATTTTTAAGGATTCGACCATCTAAATTAAAGAGGTCTAGATCATTGAATATCATTTGGTTGGCATTCAAGTTTACATAATTACACATGAATCAAGAACCTCATATAGTATATGACTTGGTTCCAACTTTTCTAGACTGTCACTAGAAGTTCAAACTAACACTTGGTATTTTTATTGAAATTGTAAATATTTTAGGTAAGAAGTTAGTAGTATTACTGTTTTATTTATTTAAATGTATAATTTTAAAAATCATTATAGCATTTCTTATTGTAAATTGAATAAAAAATATAAATTTATTATCTTATTATTTCAATTTAAAAAAAAAAAAAAAACTAGCACTAACAGGCAACATACATGACTAATTATAATTTGTCAACATACATACGTACATACAAATTATTAATAGTATTATAAATATATATTAATATATTGATATATTATAAAAATAATAAACAAATATCAAGACGTATGGGGTTGGAGATGCATGGCGGGGATCCCTTCCCCACCCTAAACACATCCCCTATCGGGGACTTAAATTAAATCTATAAGTTTGGCTTCATACCCAATCAAACATGGGATTATCCGCCCGATTGGGTTAGAGATGCGATAGCACGAGAAATTATGGCATCTCTACATGGCGACGAACTCCAACCAACAATTTCATCGTTCATCTCCAATTACTAAGTCTAACGACCAACTCGATTGCTCATATACTAAAAGAAAAAAATCTTGAATGATGAAAGTGTTTTTAAATACAAATTTGAAATTATTAATAAGTGTATAATATTTAATAGTCGTCTTGTAAAATAATTTGATATTGAGGGATTGTCTAAGGTTGGCCAAGTCATCTCCGTAGAACTACTTTTCACAGACATCCAAAAGACTAACAGTTTTTAAATAGTTCCACCATAGTCTAGAAAGAGAATCCCGGGTGGAGAAACCACCGCAATTTTTCCTGGAAGAAACAATAACAAAATTTTCAATCTGTGGCACAAAAAGAAGGGTCACTAGGATTCTTACATCACAACAACGGTCAACAGAGCAATCAAGCAAGTAGCTTACAACAACCACCACAATCCTCTTCTTGGAGAACCTATTGAAGTAATATATAGAGAAAAACGAGACAGTGCTTCAAATTCAGGCTACGTCCATCTGCAATCTTGAATTGCAAATGGGCCAGATTACAAGTGAGCTGAAAAGTAGACCGCAAGGGGCGTTGCCAAGTTCTACCGAACTTCCACGCAACCTAGGGGGATCAGGTAAGGAGCAATGTCAGGTTGTGACATTGTGTAGTGGAAAGACTGTGGAAGGGGAAAAGAAGAAGCATAGTAGAACAACTTCCATCGCAACGAAGCCTGAGATTGCGGTAACGCAAGAAGAAGAAAGAGAAAATGAAGTAATTGAACCTAAGGTTGCGTCAACCTCAACGTCAAATGAAATGGGAACCATGAAAGTTCAGTTACCACCTTTCCATCAGAGGCTAAGGAAGAAGAAAAACGAAGAGGTACAGTACCAACGCTTCTTAACCATGTTAAAGCAATTACATGTTAACATTCCTTTCAGTGAAGCAATTGAGGAAATGTCTGCCTATGCCAAGTTTCTGAAGGACATGGTAACTAAGAAGAGAGGCACTGGAAAATTTGCCACGGTGGCATTAACGCAAAGTTCCAAATCTATTATCCCATCGAAGATGAGCAATCCTGGGAGCTTCACTATTCCTTGCTCCATAGGAGGACTCTATATTGGGCAAGCCTTGGGTGACTTGGGGGCCAGCATAAATTTGATGCCGCTGTCAATTTTTAGACAATTAAATGTGGGGCAACTTGTGCCCACATCAATGACTCTCCAATTGGCTGACAGATCCCTGGTTCATCTAGAAGGTAAGGTGAAGGATATGCTGATCACAATTGATAAATTTATTCTACCAGCTGACTTCATCATTCTAGACTATGAGGCCAACAAAGATGTGCCCATCATTTTGGGGTGACCTTTCCTATCAACGGGTCTTGCTCAAATTGATGTGCACAAGGGAGAAATCACTTTGAGTATAAATGGACAGAAGCTCAAATTTAATATAATTCGTGCCGTGAAATTTCCGGATGAAGAAGACCTGCAAGATTTCGATGATGACCTGAATTTGATTGAAGAAGAAAAGTCTAATGAAGAGTGTGAAGAAGAGGATGCCAAGGCATCCGTAGCTGCGTGCAATGCGATCGTAGCAAAAACAAACAAAGAAGAAGAAATGATTGCAACGTAAGAAGAAGAGCCAAAAGAAGAAAGAAAAACAATGCAACCTTCCCTCATGGAACCACCAACACTTGAACTAAAGACCCTACCAACCCATTTGAAGTATGCATTTCTAGGGCGGAATGAGAAGCTTCCAGTGATAATTTCCTCTACGCTCAATGAAGATCAAGAGAATGCGTTGATGGGCATTCTCAAAAAACATGTGCGAGCAATTGGCTAGATGCTCGCTGACATCAGAGGAATTAGTCCCGCGTACTGCATGCACAACATTCGTCTTGACGACGACCACAAAGCAACAATTGAAAATCAATGCAAACTTAACCTTGCGATGAAGAAGGTCGTCAAAAAGAAAATTATCAAGTGGCTGGATGTGAGCATTATCTATCCTATAGCAAATAGCATGTAGGTTAGCCCCGTGCAATGTGTGTCAAAGAAGGGCGGAATGATGGTAGTCCCAAATGAGAACAATGAATTAATACCGCAAAGGACCATCTCTTGATGGTGCATATGCATGGACTACTGCAAGTTGAATGTGGCCACAAAGAAAGATCACTTCCCTCTGCCATTCATCGATCAAATGCTGGACCGACTAGCAGGGAATGATTTTTACTGCTTCTTGGATGGGTATGCTGGATACAATCAAATCATGATAGCTTCTGAAGATCAAGACAAGACCACATTCACCTAGCCATATGGGACATTTGCTTTTTGCCGCATGACGTTTGGCCTCTGCAATGTGCCGAGCACGTTCCAGAGGTGTATGATGGTAATCTTTTCAGATTATCTCAAGGACTCAGTGGAAATAGTTATGGATGACTTCTCCGTTTATGGGAACACTTATGAAGTCTACCTAGCCAATTTGGAGAAAATTCTGAAGAGATGTAAAGAGACGAACTTGGTACTCAACTGGGAAAAATGTCACTTCATGGTGAAAGAGGGTATAGTGTTGGGACATAAGGTCTCCCGAGAAGGGTTAGAGGTGGACAAAGAAAAGATTGAAGCAATTGAAAAACTCCCACCTCGAAACAGCGTGAAGGCTGTGTGAAGCTTCTTGGGGCATGCTGGACTCTATAGACGATTTGTCAAGGAATTTTCTAAGATTGCATGACCATTGAGTGCGTTGTTAGAGGTGGATAGAAAATTTGAGTTTGACAACAGTTTCCTCAACGCATTCAGATTATTAAAAGATGCGCTGATTACCGCGCCCATACTAATTGCGCCGGATTGGAAAATTCAATTTGAAATCATGTGCGATTCAAGCAGGTATGCAATGGGGGCTGCATTAGCACAAAAGAAGAAAACTATTTTGCACCCTATCGCATATGCGAGTAAAACTATAAACTCTGCTCAAATAAATTATACCACCATTGAGAAAGAACTCCTGGCTGTGATTTTTGCGTTGGAGAAATTCAGGGCATATATATTGGGAACCAAGGTATTCATTCACACTGATCACTCAGCAATCAAATATTTAATGACAAAAAAGGACGCAAAGACAAGGTTGATCAGATGGGTTCTCCTCCTTCAAGAATTTGATATCAAGATAATTGATTGGAAGAAGACAGAGAATCAAGTTGCGGATCACTTGTCTAGGCTGAAAAATCTTGAGGTTGACCGCAATAAATCTGAAGTGAGTGTCGTGTTTCCGGACGAGCAGTTGTTCCACATAGAAGAATTGCCCTGGTATACGGACATCGTTAATTATTTGGTCTGTGAACAATTTCCTGAAGATTACACCTACCATCAACAGAAGAAGCCCAAGCATGAATGCAAACATTATTATTGGGATGAGCCGAATATGAACAAAAGAGGTGCAGACCAAATCATTCGATTATGCATACGAAATGTTGCTCAACAATGCATATTGTCACAATGCCACGATTCGCCATACAGAGAGCATTTTGGAGGGCGACGCACTACAACCAAAGTTTTTCAAAGTGGATTCTTTTGGCCTTCATTATTTAAGGATGTTGTTGACTACGTAATAAAATGTGATCGGTGTCAACACACCGGCAACATTTCATGGGAGAACGCAATGCCAATGAACACTATCTTGAAGTTGGAATTATTTGACGTATGGGGGATTGATTTCATGGGGTCATTCCCTCCTTCGCATGGTATGCACTATATTTTATTGGTAGTCGATTATGTCTCCAAGTGGGTAGAGGCAATAGCATGCGCCACAAGTGATATGGCGGTGGTCTCCCAGTTCCTCAAGAGAAATATTTTCACGCATTTTGGCACTCCCCGTGCCATCATAAGTGATGAAAGATCACACTTTGTCAATCACAATATCAAGGAGCTGCTGTGCAAGTACAATATCCTTCACAAAGTAGCCACCACATACCATCCGCAAATGAATGGCCAGGCTGAAGTGTCAAATCGTGAAATTAAATTGATACTTGAGAAGGTAGTAAAACCTTCACGGAAAGATTGGGCAATGAAGCTTGATGATGCGTTGTGGGCATACCAGACCGCATTTAAAACACCAATAAGTATGTCCCCCTATGCGTTGGTATTTGGCAAGGCGTGTCATTTGCCTTTGAAGCTAGAGTATAAAGCATTGTGGGCGGTCAAGAAGTTGAATTTCGATTTAAGGAAAGCAAGGGAAGCGTAAAAAATGCAACTAGTCGAGCTAAAAGAATGGAGGATCAACGCATATGAGAATGCGAAGATTTATAAAGAGCATACCAAGCACTGACATGATAAACGCATATGCGTTAGAAACCTCTAAGTCAGGCAAAAGGTCTTAAATTTCAATTCAAAATTGCAGCTTTTCCCAGGAAAATTAAAATTGCGCTGGTCCGGTCCCTTCATCATCAAAGAAATATTTCCACATGATGCGGTGGAACTGATCACCAAGGATGGCAGTCGAACATTCAAGGTTAATGGACAACGGATCAAGGCATATTGCAGAGGAGATTTCCAGTCAGAAACAGCCTCCGCAAAGTTGAAAAATACGAACTACCCTCTTACATGACTTTTGAACTCTATTTCCTTCGTGACATTACTTTTATTCAAACTATCTGCATCTTACTCATTCTTATAATTTCCTTCTTTCTCTAAAAAATAAATAAATAAACTTGGTTTTTTGTTTTAAAATCATTTGACCCTCTCTTTGTCTATTTACAATGATTAAGGCACAGGATTGCGGAGATAGTACCAGAAGAAGCAAATGATCTCACTCCATTACCGCAATCCACAGAAGCAAAGATCACCGCAAGGATGGATGCATCAATACACACTGCGGGAGACAGTGCAAAATTTGGGGGTGTACTCTTCCTTATCCTTATTTCAAATTTTGCACTATCACATTGCATTTCACTTTTCAAAGTTTTATCACTGCACCCTCCTTGATTACCGCAATCAATTAACAAGTAGATAAATTTAGTAGTTTATCGCATTCTGTTTCTTTGCCAAGTATAATTTCAATGATGAAAAATATGCTTCTATCTCTTTTGTATATACTAGAGTCAGCTTAATCTTAAGATAGTCACCTCACGAAATATTTCTAGAAGTTAGGAGTTAGCTAGCTTTCTTTCAAACTCTCTTTACAACGCATTCTATGACCATCACATGACTTATTTTAATTTCTTTTGGCAATGAGGACATTGCCGCATTTTAAATTTGGGGGTGAGGTATTTATTTTCGACCTTCTCTGCAAGGCTTTGCATTGATCTTGCTCACAAACACTTGCCCAGGAAGAATCACTGTTACTTGGTCAGCACAACATTGTGGGCGCATCCAGGTGAATGGATATTTAAGAGCGATGGGATAGAAAGCTGATGACAGTCGGATCCAAATTAAGTTAACAGCCGATAATGATCACGAAGTACATTCAACTTTATCGGTGATAATTATTCGGCGCGTCAATCAGGAATTAAAGTTGTCCCATCTGTACAACCGGGAGAGAGAAGTCGCCTTCCACCATGGAAGCTCTATAAATCTGAAGAATTAAACAGTCGATCAATTCACCACTTTACAAGTTCACGCCTCTGTCCATAGTTTTCTTTCATTTCAAGGTAGACGCGAGGAAGAAAGTGTGCCAGTAGATCATTCCGATAAGCTTGGGAAAGCACCGGAAGCTCCAAGACAGAGATTGGGTTGATGCCTGTGGAAGCGGGAACATCTTTAGTTCAGAATAGAGATTCAGTGTAAAAAGCCTCGGTCAGCAAGGAATTGCTACAAGGCTCTCTACCTTTACTTCCACTGTCATTTTGTATTCAACTTATTTATAAGAATGGAATTTCTTTCTCTATATCTGTTCACTCTCTGTTGTTCATGCATGAGTAGTTAAATTAGTTGAATGGGTTGAGAAGTAATTAGCTATCATAACGAGGGAATCTTCATTCTTACGATTGTCTTGTTTATGAATACTTCATTCGTCTATTAGAGATACTCAGGAGGGTAGTTTAAGAAGAAGATCTAAACTTGGGAAGGTCAGGTCAGAATCTAGGTTTGGAAGAACTAGATTAGAATGCATAAACGAGACATAGGCACTTAGGAATGAGCACTATTTGTTATTAACACATCGTATGCACTTAGCGATAAGATATGATTGTATGCGGTCAACTTGCTTTCATGCATTTTGCATCAACGCATAGGACAAGAGTAGAGACTTAGGGATAAGCTCTGTGGACATTTTTCATTCAACACATGCATCCTAGACTTAGGAGCATCACATTTACATTGGAAAATGACTTGCTATGCATGGTTGTAACATGATCGCATAGTCTGACGCATTCCCGAGTAACACTAGCTAAAGATCTTCTCAACGCGTTCATCGCATACTCATTGCATCTATCAACGCAGCTGTCTTTCTCAAATTCGCCACATTTATTTATTTCTTTTTTTATCAATGCAAACAATAAACCAAATACTTCATTTATTTACCTAGTTACCGCAAAGTTTTCATCAAAATTACCAATGCAATCTATTTTCACAAGTCCCTGTGTTCGACCCTGGACATACAAGGAAACTCGGGGGAATTTACACTTGAATTCCGCTGGGGAAACTTGAGTGCACAATGCAATCCATCAACGCATATCATCTGTATTTCTACTTAATAAAATAACGCATCAAGCAATGATAACTTGTAGAAATACAAGTTATTTATGCTGTTTTATTTGATATTGCGGCAAAAAGAAAGGAAATTGCGTCGATAGTATAAGAATTGGCTAAGAAATACGAAAATTATGAAATGTCGTAAACACACCCACTAATACCATTGCGATGGAGAATAGAATGTTTCAGTCTCTTTTTTGCAGGAAATAGGTCACCGCATGCGTTAATGGCTCGAAGACAAAATGTACAATGCATCTACATTGCATGCGCCCATCAATCAAGAATGAAGATTTGATAAACGCAATGACGGCGCATGTGATAATCAATCAAGAGCTTTAGCGATTAACGCATTTCAACCGCATGCGGTAATAAAAAACAACACCGCATGCGGCGATCGATCGAAGATGTAAAGAGCAATGCATTCGCAGACGATTCTAACAAGTGTACAGCTTTTCGTTGTGCAATTCTGACGAATTGATCGTGTAACAGAAAGGAATTTTTCATTCCACCATTTCAGGAACTACCATAATTAGATAGTGGGGACCACAAATTCAAAGAGTCAAGGTCTCGCCTCTAAATAGCTTCCTCAAATTCGCTGAAATGGATACAGATAGATACATATATACACACTCATACAGAGATATATCGATACGGGGAGAGAGGCTGGTCTGAAGCAACTTACAGAGTAAATCTGCGAGAACAACGAAACAAGGCTGAGAGGTGAGTCTCAGAGCAAAGAATTCTTCCGATTCTCGAAGCTGAAGCTCTGTGCAAAAGGTCAATTCTACCGGGAAAGCAAGCCTGAGAGGGAAGCTTTCCTCTTTACCACATCCATACGTCGGCAAGCATAAGTCTCCGATCGAGATCTGTGTCAAGACATTGACACTCTTTCTGTATTTATTTCTATTATCTAATTCATCTTCTGTGTTCATCTTCTTTATTCTCGCATTCACAAATATGTATCAAATGCTTAATTTTAGAATTAAATGTTATCATCGTCATCGTTATCATCTCTCTGTCTCTTTCCATACATTTATCATCCATTTTCTCCATGATGTGTTCTTAATCCCCCGAGTAAAAAGCGAGAATTAAGCAAGTGAGTCAAATCTATGTTAAGGAATCATTTAAGTTTAGCTAAAGCATGCTCGATGGCATCTTCACCTGTGAGAGCAGAAGTGAAGATGTTATTCCACCTATCGAGATAAGGTGGAAGAATGCGTTAATTAAAGCGAGAAGTACTTCCAGAGATGGAAACAACCTTGCGTTCATCACATTCATCTCTGTTTCACCATAGACATATGGGAACGCGGCCGATCACTGAAAGGTCTACGCCAAGGGAAAGCAGAACCTTAGTTGCATCCTTCACGCGATTGACAAACTTGCGTTGTTTATACTCTTACTCTTTCTCTTTCTACTTCATTCATAAGACTTGCCATCACACTCATTGATACTTTTGTCCAACTTCACAGCCAATCCTCGACCCCTGTATCATGTATCATGTATCATAGTAGATTAGGGTTTTACATTATCAACAAATTTTATTTACAACGCATTTTACTTTCCAACGCATTTTTACTTTCAGTGCAATTTACATTTCTGTACAAACAAAAATTCTTTATTCATTATTAAAACTGGTCGCTTGTATCACATAAGTATCACATTTAACGACAATAATCCCTGTGTTCGACCTCGGATCACTCTGAGAATCTTGTGTTGGAATTATACTTGGTTTCAGCACAAGGAAACTTGTGACACGCACTACTTCATCGCATACTACGAGCATATCACTATCAACGCATACACTTAGAATGTAGTATTGCATAAAATGTCTTTATCGCAAAGTACTTGATGCGTATAGAGCATCATTCATTCATTCATCAGTGCAATAGATAAAGATAACACTCCATTTTTTATCCTCACAAGTTTATGGCAACATGAGCTTGTATTACATTCATCCTTCAGTAGTGTCTATAAGCGATACAAAACATAACACAACACAACATTTAATTTTCATCCACACAAGTTTATGGCACCGTTGTTGGGGATTAGTAACGGTTAGTGTTGAATACTTTTATGGTATTTTGCATAACAGACCTCTGCTGTACTGTCTGTTTATCGCGAAGAGCAGGCTGACAGTTTATGAGTACTGGAATTGATCCAGAAATTCTAAGCTGACCCAGAGATCTGGTGTACATTTTGCGCAAGAGAACATCAAAACCAAATTAGGCGAAGGAGAAACATGGAATATAATAATAAGAGGCCCGATGGGAAATCAAGGGGTAAATTGGCCAGCGTAAGATCTTGTATTTCTTGCTATCGACCACAATATCCCTATGAGAAACTATGCGACGCCAAATGTTTATAACTTCTCGCCCAGAATTTCAAGACCCACGGTTGCAGAGAATGCAAGGTTTAAGATAAGGCAGGTCATGCTTCAAATGATCCAAAATGCGGGAAAATTCAGAGGTCTATGTAACGCATATATGACATAATTTTAATCTAAGCTTGATGACATAAAATGCGATTATGCCATAAACTTGCTGACATGTATGAATATGAATGAATAAAATTAATCTTCTTATGTCATACAACACATGAATGATTGTGATGATATGTGATACTATTTCTAGATATGCGTTATTAATGAATGTTCTTGTAGTATGTTGTGCGTTATCACAAGTTTTCCTACGTTGAAACCAAGTATAATTTCACCGCAAGTTTCTCAGTGTGATCCGTGGTCGAACACTGGGATTGTTTTAGGTTGATTATGTTACGTTCGTGATATATGCGATCGAGGGTTTTTCAATTTAATAAAAGTGTGGTTTTTACATGCGATAAAGTAAATTGTGAAGTAAAGTAAAGATAAGCGATAAAAATGCGATAATAAAGTAAATTGCAATAAAAGTAAAGTGCGATAAAATAAACCTAAGCTATGACGATACAAGATAAAGGCTACATGATACAAGATAACGAGGTTGAGACTGACTGTGAAGAATATACAAAGATTTTGTTATGCGGTGGCAAGGCTTATTTGCGAAACAGAAAGAGAAAGGATAATTAATATAAACAGCGCAAGTTTCTTAATTGCGTTAAAGATATAAGTATGGTTCCGCTTTCCCTTGGCGTACACCTCTCGGTGATCGGCCGTGTTTCCCACATCTCTGTGGTCAAACAGGGACAAACGTAATGAACGTAAGGTTGCTTCCATCTCTGGAAGTATTTCTTGCTTTAGTTAACGCATTCTTCTAACCTTCTCTCGACAAATCAGAATGGCATCTTCACTTCTGCTCTCACAGGTGAAGATGTCGTCTAACATGCTTTAGCTAAACATCTTTATTTATTTAGCACAAATTAAGTTACTTGTTTAATTCATATTAATCACCAAGGGATTAAGTAAACATCGTGGAGAAAGCGATTACTGGAGGAACGAAAATAGACAGAAATGTGGAAATGAAAGTGATCGTGACATTTAATTATAAAATCAAGCGTCTGATACATGGTTGTGAATGATTTAGACTAAGAAATTGAAATACAATTGATGAATAAGAGTTAGAAACAGATATAGAAGAGTGCCAATGTCTTGACACCGATCTGGATGGAGAGATTGCTTGCCGGCGTAGATGGAGTGAATGGAAGGATGAGCTTCCCTCTCAGGCTTGCTCAACTGGTAGAGTTGATCTAGGTACAGAGCTTCACGGTGGGGATTTGGAATGATTCGCCCTGGGACTCACCTCTCAGCCTTGTCTCTTTTCTTCTCGGATCTTCTTTGATCAACACTCAGATCAGCCTCTCTCTCAATAGCCTCGTATCAATTATCCCTCGTATCAAGTATATCTTTTAGTAAATTCTTTGAGGGTATTTATAGATGAAAGCTTTGACTCTCTGACTTGTGGTCCGTATTGTATTGTTATGGAAATTTCGAGAATGGTGGAATAAATATTCCTTCTGTTATGCAATCAATCCATCGAAAATGCACAACGGTTAGTTGTACACGTGTCAAAATCCTCCGTGATTGCGCTTCTCATTTGAATCTTCGATCGTGTGCCCGCATGCGATGGTGTTTTTTATTACCGCATGCGGTTGAAGTTTAGCTTTGGATCGATTGTCGCATGTGCCATCATTGCATTGATCGTCTATTCATTCCTGAATGATGGGCGTAATGCGACGTAGATGCGTTAATCTTTCTCTCTTGAGCCTTGAGCACATACGCTGATTGAATATCCTGCAAAACAGACTTGAAATATTCTTTTCTACCATCACAATGGTGTTAGTGGGTGTATTGACGAAAATTTATAATTATTGTATTTCTTAGTTAATTTCTCTACAACTGATGCAATTTTCCTCTCTTTTTGCCGCAATATCTAAATAAAGTAGTATAAATAACTTGTATTTCTACAAGTTATCAGTCTACAAGGAGAAGACTCGCATGCTCATTTGACCAGCTTCGCATACCAGATGTGAGTCCCGAAGGAATTAGATTGTATCTCTTCCCGTATACACTACGGGATGAGGCAAGGAGGTGGGGTCAGTCACTAGAGCCAAATGAAGTCAACGCATGGGATCAGTTGGTCGAGAGGTTTATGAATAAATTATTCCCTCTAGCCGTCAACGTAATGAGATGGAGGGATGTGTTGAATTTTGAACAGAAGTATTATGAAACCTTGAGCATCGCCTGGGTGCGATTTAGAAAATTAGTGAAGAACTGTCCGCACATCGGGATTCCCGATTGTGTTATGATGGAGACTTTTTATAACGGCTTGGATCGATCAACGCAAGCAGTTGCTGATGCCTCCGCGAAAGGAGGATTAATGGACAAGACGTATACAGAAGAAAAGCTTATCTTAGATCGCATTTCGTGAAATACAGGTGAGTGGATAGATAATGGGTATGAGGAACAAAGAAAAGTAGAAAGTGCCATTGTACCAGCTGATACAATGAACACCCTGGCCGCCCAGATGGCCACAGTAACATCGCTCATCCAGACTATGGTTATTTAGCAAGGACATCTCTCTCAAGGTTCAGCGCAAGCCAATGTGTTGATGCAAGTGGCCACAATAAATTGCGTTCAATGCGGAGAGGGACACTCAGTGGACGTCTGCCCATTGAATCAATAATCCGTATACTCTATTCACAATGAATCATTCGACAACACCTACAACCCTGGTTGGCAGAATCACCCAACTTTCAGTTGGGGAGGGAATCACAACCAGGAGGGCCAAGGTAATCATCAGAGCAGTCATCTCGGGAATCGAGGTAATCCTCCAATTAAAATCAGAATCACAGTCAAGGTAATTTTCAGAGTATACAACCCTACAACCAACCGACCTCTTTTGACACCTCTTGTAGTACCTCGTCTTTGGAAACATTATTGAAACAATATATTGAGAAGAACGAGGCAATCAAGCAATCGCAAGCTTCCTCCCTTAGAAATTTGGAGGTGCAAATTGAACAGCTTGCGATCGAACTTCAGAATAGAGCGCTTGGTACACTGCCCAGTAGCTCGGGAGCACCGAGACCCACGGTAAAGAACAAAGTCAAGCAGTTACATTGAGAAGTGGCAAGACAACAGTCCCCATGCCACCAGTACCAGATTCAGTGATAAGGCCAGTAGACTCAATGATCAATGATGACCAATCAACCACGAACAACAGAAATACGAGTTCAGAAGAAAATACCTTTACAATGAATGAATCTCAGAAAGAGTCAGCATCAAATTCACCGCAACCTCCAGCTTCTAAAACACAACAAGCAAAGGACCTCAATGAATAGCCAATTGAACAGGAAGTACGACGAGATCCCTCACCTTTTCCGTCCAAGCTGAGAAAGAAAGATGACAGCAAACAATTCAAGAGGTTCCTGGATGTTCTCCGACAGTTACATATCAACATTCCCTTAATAGAAGCGTTGAAACAAATGCTGAGCTATGTGAAATTCCTCAAGGACATACTTGCCAACAAAAGGAAGATTGGTGAGAATGAAACGGTCGCATTAACATATGAGTGCAGTGCGCTTTTTCAGAACAACATCCCCACTAAAATGAAACATCTCGGGAGTTTCACACTACCATGCTCAATAGGGGGAAAAGAAGTAAGAAATGTACTGTGTGACTTAGGGGCAAGTATAAACCTGATGCCCTTGTCAATCTTCAAAAAGTTAAATATTGGCAACGCAAGACCCACCACAGTTACGTTGCAATTGGCCGATAGATCAATAATGCATCCAGAGGGAAAAATAGAAGATGTACTTGTGCAAGTGGATAAATTCATCTTCCCTGTGGACTTTATCATATTGGATTATGAAGTTGACATTGAGGTGCCTATCATCTTGGGTCGCCCATTTCTCACAACAGGGCGAGCTCTGATCGATGTACAGAAAGAAGAACTTAACATAAGGGTCGACGATCAGCAAGTTAAGTTCAACATTGTCAATGCGTTGAAATACCCAGGTGATATGGAAAATTGTCAATATGTTGGAGAACTGCAGGAAGATCATTGCACGAGTCTCAAGAAGAATCAAAGGAAGAAGACTTTGGGATTGGCGCAATGTGGGAGGAAACTTGCGCCGCAATCCAAACTGATTCAAATTTTTAAACAATCAAGTTATCTGAACGAACAACACAACGTACTAAGCCATCTTTAGAAGAACCACCCATTTTTGAGTTGAAGTCGTTGCCTGTGCACCTCAAATATGTTTATTTAGGAGGCAATAACACTTAACAGGTTATAATCTCTACCTCACTGAGCAAAGAAAAGGAGGAAGCATTTATTCAGATCCTTAAGAACAACACAAAAGCCTTGGGATGGACCTTAGCGGACATTCGAGGGATCAATCCCTCATATTGCATGCATTAGATTCGCCTTGAAGAAGGAAAAACAGGATCTATAGAGAGGCAACGCCTTTTGAACCCTGCCATGAGGGAGGTTGTGAAGAAAAAGATAGTGAAGTGGCTTGATATAGGCATCATTTACCCCATATCTGATAGCAGTTGGGTAAGCCCAGTGCAATGCGTTCCAAAGAAAGGGGGTATGACAGTCCTCACCAATAGCAAAAATGAGTTAATTCCTACAAGAACAACAACGGGGTAGAGAATATGTATGGACTACCGCAAGTTAAATCTGGCCACAAAAAAGGACCACTTTCCACTCCCGTTTATTGATCAAATGTTAGATCGACTTGCGGGGAATGAATTCTTTTGCTTTCTTGACAGCTATTCAAGGTATAATCAAATTGCGATTGTGCCAGAAGATCAAGATAAAACAACTTTCATGTGACCATTCGGTATATTTGCATTCCGTCGCATGCTATTTGGACTCTGTAATGCACCAGGTACCTTCGAAAGGTGTATGACGGCCATATTTTCAGATTTCTTGGAGGAGTCAGTTGAGGTGTTTATGGATGCTTTTTCAGTTTTTGACAACACTTATGACTCCTGTTTATCGAATCTGGAAAGAGTCTTGAAGAGATGCGTGGAGACAAATCTTGTTCTGAACTGGGAGAAATTCCATTTCATGGTTGAAGAAGGAATCGTGCTAGGTCACAAGATATCAACGGCAGGATTGGAAATTGATCAAGCAAAAATCGACGCAATTTCCAAGTTATCACCACCAGTCAATGTGAAAAAACTTAGAAGTTTTCTGGGACATGCGAGGTTCTATCGAAAATTCATCCGCAACTTTTATCAGATCGCAAGACCCCTAAGTGCTCTCCTTGAGATTGACCGCGAATATGATTTTGATGACGCATGCACCGAAGCATTCCACACGCTGAAAAATGCGCTCATCACCGCACATATTCTGATTGCGTCGGATTGGACGCAGTTGTTTGCGTTGATGTGTGACGCCAGTGGATATGCAGTGGGTGCAGTCTTGAGTCAGCACAAAGACAAGGTTTTGCATCCTATCGATTATGCCAGCAAGATGTTGAATGATTCACAGGAAAATTATACAACCATAGAAAAAGAAATGCTCATAGTGGTGTTTGCGTTGGAGAAATTTTGACAATACTTAATTGGAACAAATGTAGTGGTGTATACTGATCATTCTGCGATCAAATACAAAGATTCCTTGACGAGCAACTTATGTCGGTATGCTTAATGTTTCATGGTACGCGGACATTGTAAACTTCATAGTTTACAGCCAAGTACCAGAAGACTACTCATACCAGAAGAAGAAGAAGCTAAGACACGAAGTCAAATTTTATTTATGGGATGACCCCTTCTTTTATCGACTTGGACCTGATCATATTTTGCGTTGATGCGTTTCTGAGCATGAGGCCAAGCACATTTTGGAACTTTGTCATGAGTCCCCTTATGGAGGACATTTTGGGGGGTAGTGGACCGCCGTAAAAGTCCTACAGAGTGGCTATTTTTGGCCAACACTATTTAAGGATGCCCATGCCCATGCTGTGCAATGCGATAGATGCCAGTGAATAGGGAACATGTCCAGAAGGGATGAAATGCCTTTGACTTCAATCTTGGAAATTGAATTATTTAATGTATGGGGAATCGACTTTATGGGCCCATTTTCGCCTTCAGAAGGTCATCAATACATTCTAGTCATGGTTGATTATGTATCAAAGTGGGTTGAGGCCAACGCATGCGCTAAGAACGGTGTGGCCACGGTGGCAAAATTTCTCAAGAAAAACATCTTCACCCGATATGGAACACCCTATGCCTTAATTAGCGATGAAGGTTCACATTTCATCAACCGCATCATCACCAATTTGTTGACCAAAATGTCAGCCATAGAGTTACAACTGCATATCACCCACAAACCAATGGGCATGTAGAAATTTCTAACAGAGAGATCAAGACTATCTTGGAGAAGGTAGTTAGTACCTCCAGGAAGGATTGGTCACCCAAGCTCGATGAAGCATTATGGGCATACAGGACTACCTTTAAAACTCCAATCGGCATGTCTCCATATGCTCTGGTCTTCGAAAAAGCTTGTCATCTGCCTTTCGAGTTGTAACACAAAGCAATGTGGGCAAGCAAAAAGCTGAACTTTGATCTGTCAAGCGCAGGGGAAGTCCGAAAGTTGCAGTTAAATGAGTTGGTCGAGTGGCAAATGAATGCCTACGAAAATGCCAAGATTTATAAAGAGTGAACTAAGAAGTGGCATGATGACCGCATAAGCAACCAAACGTTCTTTGAAGGTCTCACTTTTCGGCATTAGTTGCGTTATTCTTAAAATTTCTGTCAATGACTGAATAAAAAGAAAATGAACACTGCAAAGTCTTATCGACTTGCGTTGTTGATGAATTAAAAATAATAATAAAAATCGATATGCATTGCGATGATGGGTGTGTCTTACACAAATAATACCGTGCATCCATCTTACACAAATAATACCGTGCATCCATCTTACACAAATAATACCGTGCATCCATCTTACACAAAAATAATAATAATAATAAGATACACTTTGCATCCATCTTACACAAATGCATTACGCTGAGGGGTATGTTGCGCGCGTATGTATTCTACGCCCGTCCTTAGCGAAAACACAGTATGTCAAGGTAGTGTTGCACCAGTAAAAATACCGTGCATCCGTCCTCCAAAAATGTGCTGAGTTGAGGGGTGTGTTGCACTAATGCATGCATTGTTGCCCATCCTCTACAATATGCATTTGCAGTAACGGATGCATTGCGTTAATCTTTAACCTTGCGCCCGTCCGAATAAAATACAAAGGATAAATTCATTTCATTATTCTTATGTATAGAAGCTATACTTTCATTTTTTGTACATGCTTAATTTTTATGTTGCGATAATTGTAATTCTTTGTATACTTAATTTTAATACAACTTAGTAACTATTCTTTCCCTATGTGTTAGCCTCTTTACTTATCATCGTTTGTCAATTATTGCGATGTTCTTTATCTTATATTTTGCGTATTAATTGCGCTGCCATGATGAGTAGTATGCATACCCTTGGCAGCATTTCTCACACTTTGCACTTTCTGACTAACACTTAGATAATTCATAGCAATAACACTGCCTTACCTTTTCTATTTCAAGACTCTACTCAAACCTTCTTTTCAAAATTTTGACTAAGTGTTCTATCTTTTCTGTCCAAAACAACGCAATGAGAACCTTGCGCATCTCTAAATTTGGGGGTGGGGAAGGTTTGAGCAGATGCGGTCATTATCAGGAAAATGCGTTCATTATCGAAAAAAAAAATTCATACAAACTCCAATGTCAGCGCAAGGGAAAATCCCAACCTAATAATTGTTAAGTCGTGAAAGGAACCTGCTCATAGTTGGATGTTCGTATGACACCCGTGGGAGCAAGCCAAAACGAAGGTGGGTTTCCTAGATCGACGCAATATGAAAAGAAAAAAAGACAGAAAATAAGAATATAAGAGACAACTCCTCTAGTCAGGAAAAGTAAAACTTAGTTGAAAATCTAGAGTTAAAGTTGAGATTGGTACACAACTATAGTTGGATGTTCGCATGACACCTGTAGGAGCAAGCCAAAATGAAGAGTGTAACTATCATCAATAGTCTCTAATAAAATGACGCAAACCACCGCATAAAGACGCATCTAGTTGTTTTTGTAAGAAGAGGTAAGCATTACAAGAAGGGAATTTTTGGGTAGAGGTTTGTTGTATACAAGAATAAAGTAGAGGATGCCCCTAATAACCAACGAATGGCAAGTGCTTTTCCTTGTGTGGATCCTATTTCATTAATGGATTGAAGGAAATTGTGTTGTTAAGTAATCATGTAGAGGTGGAGCATTCGGAGCAAAAAATCGACGCAAAGTTAGGATAGGAATTGAGCGAAATTTCCTTAATAGAAGATATGCTTGAGGACAAGCATATATCTAAATTTGGGGGTGTGATAACTTGTAAAAATACAAGTTATTTATGATGTTTTATTTAGATATTGCGGCAAAAAGAAAGAAAAGTTGCGTCGATAGTATAAGAATTGGCTAAGAAATACAAAAATTATGAAATGTCGTAAACACACCCACTAACACCATTGCGATGGCGAATAGAATGTTTCAGTCTCTGTTTTGCAGGAAATAGGTCACCACTTACGTTAATGGCTCGAAGACAAAATGTACAACACATCTACATCGCATGTGCCCATCAATCAAGAACGAAGAGATGATAAACGCAATGACGGCGCATGCGACAATCGATCAAGAGCTTTAGCGATCAACGCATTTCAACCGCATGTGGTAATAAAAAATAACACCACATACGATGATCGATCGAAGATGTAAAGAGCAATGCATTCGCAGACGATTCTAACAAGTATACAACTTTTCGTTGTGCAATTCTGATGGATTGATCGTGTACCAGAAAGGAATTTTCCATTCCGCCATTTCAAGAACTACCATAATTAGACAGTGGGGACCACAAATTCAAAGAGCTTAGGTCTAGCCTCTAAATAGCTTCCTCAAATTCGCTAAAATGCATACAGATAGATACATATATACACACTCATACAGAGATATATTGATATGGGGAGAGAAGCTGGTCTGAAGTGACTTATAGAGTAAATCGGGGAGAACGACGAAATAAGGCCGAGAGGTGAGTCTCCAAGCAAAGAATTCTTCCGATTCCTAAAGCTGAAGATTTGTGCAAAAGGTCAATTCTAGCGGGAAAGCAAGCCTGAGAGGGAAGCTTTCCTCTCCACCACATCCATACGCCAACAAGCATAAGTCTTCGATCGGGATCTGTGTCAAGACGTTGACACTCTTTCCGTATTTATTTCTATTCTCTAATTCATTTTCTGTGTTCATCTTCTTTATTCTCGCATTCACAAACATGTATCAAATGCTTAATTTTAGAATTAAATGTTATCATCGTCATCGTTATCATCTCTCTGTCTCTTTCCATACATTTATCATCCATTTTCTCCAGGATGTGTTCTTAATCCCCGGGGTAAAAAGCGAGAATAAACCAAGTGAGTCAAATCTGTGTTAAGGAATCAATTAAGTTTAGCTAAAGCATGCTCGATGGCATCTTCACCTATGAGAGCATAAGTGAAGATGTTATTCCACCTATTGAGAGAAGATGGAAGAATGTGTTAACTAAATCGAGAAGTACTTCCAGAGATGGAAACAACATTACGTTCATCACATTCATCTCTGTTTCACCATAGACATATAGGAACATGGCCAATCACTGAAAGGTGTACTCCAAGGGAAAGCGGAACCTTAGTTGCATCCTTAACGCGATTCATAAACTTGCGATGTTTTTACTCTTTACTCTTTCTTTTTCTGCTTCATTCATAAGGCTTGCCATCACATTCATCGATACTTTTGTACAACTTCACAGCCAGACCTTGACCCCTGCATCATGTATCATGTATCATAGTAGATTAGGGTTTTACTTTATCAATGCATTTTATTTACAACACATTTTACTTTAGTACGGATTTTTACTTTCAGCGCAATTTACATTTATGTACAAACCAAAATTCTTTATTCATTATTAAAACCGGTCGCATGTATCACATAAGTATCACATTTAACAACAACAATCCCCGTGTTCGACCTCGGATCACTCTGAGAAACTTGTGTTGGAATTATACTTGGTTTTAGCACAAGGAAACTTGTGACATGCACTACATCGCATACTACGAGCATATCACTATCAACGCATACACTTGGAACGTAGTATCACATAAAATGTCTTTATCGCAAAGCACTTGAGTGCATATAGAGCATCATTCATTCACTCATCAGTGCAATAGATAAAGATAACACTCCATTTTTTCCTCACAAGTTTATGGCAACATGAGCTTGTAATACATTCATCCATCAGTAGTGTGTATAAGCGATACAAAACATAACACAACATAACATTTAATTTTCATCTACACAAGTTTATGATGTTTATTAAAGTTTATTATTCATTATATATATATATATATATATATATATATATTTTTTTTATTTTTATTTATAAGCAACATCAAGCTTTTTGGAGAACGTTCCTCTCTTCTCAGCGATAGTAACGTTTACTTTCGGTTCCAGACCTTTAGCTCTCATCATAGTCTTGTTAGCCTATAGCTCATTCAGTAGAGTAGTCAAGTTATATTCTATTTTATTCATAAGTACGTTCATGCATAACTGTATATAACTATTCGGAAGAGATTCTAGAATAAAATCGACTTGACTCCTTTTGTCAACGAAAACCCCATTTACTTCCACCCCATTGAAATGGAGCATCATGTCCAGGACATGTTCTCTAACAGAGGTCTCTTCTTTCATACAACAGTTGTAAACGTATTTAATAACATCATGCCTTAGGGAGAAGGATGGTTGTCCAAACATCCCACGGAGAGATTTCATAATATCTTTGGCAGTACCCATACTCTTGTGTTTATTTGCCAAGACATCAGATATGCTGATAAGGATATAGGCACGAGCTTTGTCATTCGCCCTGATCCATCTATCATACGCATCCTGAATAGTTCGATTTGCATTTGTGCCAGGAATGGTAGGACAATCCTCTGTTAAAATGAATCGTAAATCGTCTATCACCAGTATAGTATTTAGGTTTGATTTCCAAGTGGCATAATTATCCCCAATTAGTTTATCAGACGCCGACAATTGTACTAATGAACTCGTCATTCTGAAAAATATAAACAAATTTTATCAGTGAATTTCTTTTTAAACCCAATCAAGTTTTAGCAAAGTAATAATATACCCAAGATTATTTTTGCAACGATACTATAGCAAGACATTCTTGACTAAACATTATCTCCAAAATAACTCATACTCCATTGCGGTTCGGTCTCATACAAACTCATTGCATGGGAGACCCCCACTCACATGTCTCCTACACAAACTTGTTGAATCATTGTTTTTTGTATCAAATACAAAGTGGGCCATATCCATAGTGTTACATGATAAGGTACCCAACCTTATCCCTATACTATAGACCCTTTAGGTTGTATCTTGACCAGTGATCCCTGTATGTCTCCACATATAGCTCAAGACTCATACAATAACCCAGGATGTTAGTTTATTGGATTAGAGTTATTTAGACGTGATTAACATAATATAAACAATAACGCTTTATTGAAAAACATCAATAATAATTTATTAATGAACAATCAAAAGTTACATTTACTATCTACGAGTTTTAGCACATAAAACCCAACACTAATTCCCTTAATTGTAATTTAAATGTTTCGAATTAACTTATCACGCTACTCTAAGGCTAATCCATTTACGAGCTAGTAGGGGACCTCGTGGACCTACAGATCATGGGCTCCAATGATCTGAGATTAATTAGCTAAACTCTTTACACTAAATTAACCCACATTTGTTGATGATCTGCACGTTGTTATTGGTTGAGTGTTCTAATTTTATTATATTTTTCCCATACCATATGCATTCAAAGACAGAGATAAGATGACAAATGGATGTCTGATTCCTATGCGAATAATGAACAAACTTCAAGTATGAATTTGGTATAATTTTATCACACATATAAGTTCTTCTTTCTTTTGTTAGATGGTTCTAATCCATTTGATGTAATCTATAATTCTATATATCCTTTGTTATTGTTTAGTTATATTGTTTTCATCATTGACAGGATCGTTCTCTAGTCACAACCCCTAAACGACCCGAGATGGTCGAACCAAGGAAAATTGTAAGCCACCATCTTAGATAATTTTCTTCTTTTATACACTAAGAGATTTTACTTATAAGACTAGCACATTGGTAGAGAAACTTAACTATTTCGCGAGTTTCTAATCTGACAATGTATACCAAGATCAAGGTTCATTTTTTTGGTAGCTTGATAATAAAATAATTGAGACACAATATGTATGTGTGTGGGTGTTCAAGGGCTAGGTCTACCCATGCAACTATAACGATTTTAGCATTCATAGTAGTGAGTAAAAACTTGTTACAAAATTGTTATGGTGTATTTCAGGTAAAAGAATCTTTTGTATTTGCAGAAATCTCATAGATATGAAGCTTATGGATCGAAGACTAAGGAACAAATATAAAGAAACAATAACAACCATGAATTTTAACTTATTTTGTATTCTTGTTCTTTTTCTTTAAGTTTGACTTGAACATAGTAATTCACTTTGATTTTAATTCTATCAAGTATCTAGTTTCTTGAAAGGAAAGTATAAGTCAGGAGAGAAACTGAATGAATATTAGTGAAGTCCCTTTCCTATATATTTTCTCTCTTTGATATATATACAGTCACTCCTTTTCTCTTTATGCCAGTAAATAGAAGTTATTAGGAAGGATTTCTCTCAACTTCTTCATTTACCAGGTGCATTATCTCTTTATCAAAATTATTGGACATTTGAAGTTAATGTTAGTTACTAAATCCTTCCACCTATAAACCCCTCTTGTTATGTGATTTCAAAATCAGCTTTGAAATTTCCTTTTCTTTTGTTTTTTATTTTTGCTTTTTTTCCCCTTAAATTCATAGTTAACGATTCACGAACATAGATACTTCACGATCATCATGAACACAAGTGATGGGAAGATTTGAAAACATATAGGTTGAGTCATCTAATCGGCGAGATGGATTTGTCATGAATACAAGTGGGCAAGATAGATCTGCTATAATAGAGGAAGGAATCTCATATATTCACGATGGATCTAAAATAGATGGGTTAGACGAGACGTGAGTGTTGAGATTCAAATTTGGAAATCTTCTAATATGGAAGATAAAGATGCTTTACTGGGGCAGAGGCGTGGTGGCATGAGGTGGCAGGCAACAATCTTTGTTCCATGATTTTATTTTCAATGTTTTGGGAATTTTTCTATTGATTCAGTTTAGTTCGCTTAACCCTATGATTTCCCTAGACTTCTTAGTAATAGTGTATCTAGATGCATTAACTTGTTGTCTAACTGATTTGTTATCTTGTTGATATTTCTCATAGAGTTTTTTTAGCACTCTAGTTTTGGTGTTATGCTTCTAATTCATATTTCTCTATATGTTTCGACCATTGAAACTTTAGTCGAGAAATTCATCGTTAAAATGGATCTAAGTCAACTAAAATCTTTTGTCACAAAAAAAAGTTTATTGCAAGTAATGATATTAGACTTTTGAGGTGTTTTGTAAGTAAATTTTATAAAATCTCTAGTTTTTTTATCCTTCTAATTTAAATTTAATAGAATCACAATGATGAGTGTAATATGCAACATATCACTTTTTTTTTTTTTTTTTTCACACAAATAGTAGGTTAGGTTCACTTCGAATATGTCTCTGTGTTGGTGTTCTTTCTATATTGATTCTAGATGTGGAATGTTTCATTGTTGGAAACAGCTTTACTTTTTGGCAATATAAATTTTACTTTCGGCACTTTTTTTTTCGTTTTTATAATTGAGAAACGATATTTTAACTTGCAAGTTTTTGTTCCCTATATTTCTAGCAATTGATAAGGCACACTTTCCTATCTCAGCCAACTTTTGACCATTGTTAAAATATTTTCCCACAATGGAAATACATGTCTTCCGAACTTGGAGTTCTATTTCCATCTTAGGGGCAATGCTTTTTATTTTCTTTATCATGGGGTCAATTCTTATGCTTTTTATTATCATGTTTGGGGTTTCTATAGAGAATGAAAGTTGGTCTAGGAGAGGTGCACGATTTTGGTGGAGGGGCAAGACTATTTAGTTTTTTTTTGTTTACTTTTGGGTGAGCAACCAAAGATGTATGCGGGAGTGGTGACAACGTGAACCAAAAACACCAGCTCTTTTTGAGCTCTCTGTCTCCCATTTTCTGTTCAAATAAACACAAAACATTTAGCAAGTTGTTACAAACTGTTTTCTATTCATCAACTATCTTTATAAAAAGGAACACACATAAAGAATATAAGTATATGTGTTTTTGCTTTCATTCCAGTGTGAGAAACCAGTGAATATTTTTTAGAGAGGAAGCTGTGAAAGGAAAACTTATCTGAGTGTTTATTTTTTTTTTAATCTTGAAGTCGTTGAATGAAGAACTTGAAGATCTTTTCAATGTAGGTGGAGTAAGATCACTGAACCACTATATATTATTGTGTTCATTTCTTTTTCCTCTCCTTGAATTTCTGATTGCATGTTCATAAAACTTAGAAATTTGAGATTGAAAGGCTTAACCCTAGCATGAACAGTAGAGAGAAAAGAAGGTAAGAACACTTTCATTTTGTTTTTTCTTTTTCTGACAAAATGAACTGTAGAAAGGAAAATGGAAACTTAGGTTTCACATGTTTGTAGATGAGATACGTGGCCTAGGGAGTTCTACACACATCAGTTACCACTGTCTTTTGCATTTTGCATCTACTCAAACAAGGACTTATTTCTTGGGCCTAGCATTCCTTTTACTTTTGGGCCCATTGTAATATCGATTGGTATGAAAGCTATATAACTTCTTGGTTTTCTTGGAATCTCATCGGTTTCTTGAAATTCTTGAGGTAGCATAAGTCAGATTCTTGAAGTTCTTGGGATGACCACTGCTAAATTCGAAATTGAGAAGTTTAATGGAATTGGAGATTTGGCATTATGGACAAAAAGGGTCGAGGCCTTTTTGATCTCACAAAAGGCCCTAAAAGCTTTGGATGATCCAAAGTCCCTTCCAACCTCTTTAAGTGCTGAAGATAAGTAGAACATGGAAGAAATCGCATATGGAACTCTAGTACTTAATATTTCTGACAATGTTCTTAGACAAGTCATAAATAAAAATACTGCATATGAAGTATGGGAGAAATGGATGGCTCTCTATGATAACAAGGATCTTCCTAACAAACTATACATTGGAGAAAGACTCTTCTCCTTTAAAATAAATCACTCCAAGTCCTTGAATGAAAATCTAGATGAATTTAAGAGACTTACAAATGAATTTAATCAATCCAGGGAGAAACTAGGAGCAGAAAGTGAGGTTGCCTTGCTGGTTAACTCACTTCATGACGCCTATAAAGAGGTAAAAATAGCTCTGAAATATGGAAGAGAGACTGTGACATTAGACATTGTAATTACAGCCCCAAGGACTAGAGAATTAGAGTTACAAACAAAAGGTAAGAGTGTTGGTGGTGATGAGTCCCTGATCTCTAAAGGCAATAATCAGTTTAAGAAAGGCTCTTTCAACAAGAATCAAAAAGTGCATAGAGAAAGGCCAGTCTTGAAATGTTTTATCTGCCATAAGGAATGGAATTTCAAGAGGAATTGCCCTGAAAAAGGAAAACACTAGAGAAGACATGATAATAGAAAATAGAAGCCATATGGTAGAGGTGATTGAACCAGAAATAGAAACTTCAGAAATGATGATCAAAGGAATTCAATGGAGTATGGGAGAAATCAGAGGCCTGCTAGAGAGGAAATCTATTATATTGAGGTTCTTACTACTACAAATAAGAAGGCCATGGACTATGAAACTAAGGATGGAGACTGGGTCATAGACTCGAGATGTACCTATCATATGACTTCCAAAAGGAGCTGGTTTGTTCAGTACAAGTCAGAGGAATGAGACTCGGTTTACATGGAAAATAACAATGAATGTGAGATAATTGGTAGGGGCTCAATTATTACTAAAATTCTCAGATAACAGAGAAGTACTTTTAAGAGATGTTAGGCATGTTCCAAAGCTCAAGAGAAATCTCATCTCTTTGGGCATGCTTGATGATTAGGTGTTGATATTATTTCGGAATGCAAATATGATGCATGTCTTATGCTATGCATTTGTACCCATGCATCGAAGTCCATGTATTGGAATGGAAAGTATGTGTTAATCTAGTATGCAATGACCATGCATTCCTATCACAAGTTTTCTTGCCTTCTCGTCAAGTATAATGAGAACACAAGTTTCTCGGGTGATCCGAGGTCGAACTCAGGGCTTGTAACTCAATAATGTTTGTAAAGCTATGCATTTGAGGCAATGAATAAAAGTAGAAAAAAAAAAAAGAAGTTAATAGATTACACTCTACTCCTACTTCAAACTAAACAGATTAAGCAATGGAAGATTTGCAATGAGAATTGGTAGATATGCAACAACTGTTAACGTATAGTAATGTTAATTATCTTAGTCACTCGAGTAATCCTAGCTCGCCACACTAACGCATCGCACACCTCTCGGTGGCCAGCCATATGCCTATATCTCTATAGTGCATGGTTGCGTCGAGCTTAAGATTCTGCCTATCTCTAGGAACAATGCATAATCTACTTTAGTGTGTTCCACCCTTCACCTTCTCAGGCAGTTGGTGCGGCTAATTAGCTCATAGACAAGCATTGCGACATCCTATAGACAAGCATTGCTACAACCTCACACCAAGCAAAGAAGATTAACTCACTATACTCACGCAACGCACACCTCTCGGTGGATTTCTATATGCATCCTATCTCTAGGCTACACGATTGAGTATGAGACCGTCTTTGATAACTAAACGAAAGAGATAAATGATGATAAAGATAAAGAAGATGAATAAGATGCCGTTTGAGGAAATGTATGAATGCATTGATTATAAAATGTGTCTTAAGCCAAAATGTAATACAATACAGAGATCAGAAGAGAAATTAAAGGCTATGCGTCAAGGCTGCTGGTGGTGCCATGGATGGATGGTGGAGAAGTCTCTCTCAAGCTCTATCTCTGGTGAAAACTCTAGTCATCACTCGGAATGGGTTGTGGAGGTGAATAATCCTTGAAGAGAATCTCGCTCATGCTCTCATTTGTGACTGCGAGCATCTGCCTTAAGGCAGAACCTCGGATGCCTTGAAGTGAAGATCCAAGCTGCTATTTATAGAGCTTAAATGCCAAAAACTTTCATGATTGCGTTCTGCCTCACTACCGCCGTTGTCGTGGTATGGGAAATGTCAACATCATCTTATCTTATTGATACTCCGAAGGTATGCATTTGTGTTTGCTTCTCTTGAGGTGGCAACGCATTCCATCTACCTTGCGAGCAGACTTCTATCAATTTGTGGATGCAACATCCCATGTGACGAACTTAATCAATTCATGCATTCAACCTTGCGTCAGTCTGGGTTTGACGCATGCGATCAACTCTTGTATTATCTGCAAAAATGAACACTTTGACCCGGAAAAATGCATGGTATAGGGTTAGTGAGGATTTTTGGTGCTGTTCGACGCAAGCTCACTTTTCACATGAATTCTTATTATTATCAACGCATATTCTTGCTTATTGGCCCTCATAATTCTAAGTAAAAGGCTATAAAAGCTTGCATTTCTACGAGCTATCACACCCCCAAACTTAGAATCATGTTTGTCCTCAAGCATGTCTTATACTTAGGAAATTCAAAATTCACTCTCTGGCTTTTCCTATGCGATGACTAGCTTTTTAACATATAATTCACTCGTGCCTCTAACCTTGGCAGCAACACTCTCCTTAACGTTGGCTACTTCTTCAAAGAGATATTTTCTATGTTTAAATCTGATAAGCCTCTGCTCAAAAGTCTTTTTACCCATTTCTGTCAACTTTGTGTTCGACTTTTTAAAATGGGTCCATTTAAATCAATTCAAATCTTCGCGATATATTATTAGGTTAATGCATTGAACCTTGTTACGCTCTTCATTTTTGCTTGCCCCCACGGGTGTCATGTGGACATTCAACTTCGGTTGTGTGCCATGTTTAACTCAACTCTTACCTTGGCTTGTTTGGGTTGCGCCAGACAGAGCAGTTGTCCTTATGCATTGATCTTAACCACTCACTTTCATTTTGGCTTACCTGCAGAGGTGTCATGTGAAGTATCCAACAACGAGTAAGTGACTTTCACAACTTTAACTCATATCAGCATGGGTTTCCCCTTTTGCGCTGACAGTGGAGTCTTTATGATTGTTTTTTTTTTTAAAAAAAAAATAAACATCGCAATGTATAGGTTGGATGCATTTGTTCGGACCACTGCCTTCCCCAAACTTAGAGAGTAGCAGGGATCCTTGCCAAAACGCTAAAAACAAACTCATCAGGGATGTGGTAAAAGATGTTTGAGCAGAGGTTTACACGTAATAAAACTTAAGAATGTCAAACTTTTAAGAAGCTACTAAAGTGGGGTGAACTATGCAACTTTTAGTTGGTTGATGTAGTGAATTATAAGTATCATAGATGCTGATTTATCAACACATAAGAAAGCAAGTGGGCAAAGAAGAATTTAAGAAGGATAACGCATAAAATATGACAAGAAAGGACCTATTGAGCAGAATATCAATTTTGTCAATACTTTTAATTCATGTTGGGAAATAGCCATGCGTTGAATGATGGAGAAGATTCTTCTTCTGAACCATCACAGCGAATGAAGTTATTAACACACCTATAAAGAGCAAACACACATTCATCCAAGAAAGCAGCTGCAAATCCAAAATAATAATATTCAAATAAATAGACTAAAGTTAAGTAGGAAAGAAAATTAAAGATAGGGTAGAAGACGTCCTTGGAGAAATTGGAATGAAACCACCACAAGGAGTCTTCCATGCAGGAGATTGATCTCAATTGCTTAGGTCAAGGAACTCGTTGTCCTGACCATTGAAGCTTCCAGCACTTGTTGAACGCATGACGGTTAACATGCTCCTAAGATTGCTTCCAGCTCATATGACATATAGCCTTTCTATCTCGGGGTCAACATTGAATTTCGGTGCATCGCCTTCACTCACATATCGTTTGCAATTGGTTGCAGAAGATACAACACGCCCAAGATTAAAAAAGTGCCTGCGAAAACACAAAACTTAACAAACTATTAGCTGCCAAGTCCCTAACAATGACATAAAAAACTTGTTGATATTATTTTGGAATGCAAATATGATGCATGTCTTATGCTATGCGTTTGTACCCATGCGTCGGAGGTCATGCGTTCGAATGGATAGTATACGTTAATCTAGTATGCAATGACCATGCGTTCCTATCACAAGTTTTCTTGCCTTCTCGCCAAGTATAACGAGAACACAAGTTTCTCAGGTGATCTAAGGTCGAACTCAGGGACTTGTAACTCAATAATGTTTGTAAAGCTATGCGTTTGAGGCGATGAATAAAAGTAAAAAAAAAAAAAAAAAGTTAATGGATTACACTCTACTCCTACTCCTAACTAAACAGATTGAGCGATGGAAGATTTGTGATGAGAATTGGTAGATATACAACAACTGTTAACGCATAGTAATGTTAATTATCTTAAGTCGCTTGAGTAATCCCAACTGCCACACTAACGCATCACACACCTCTCGGTGGCCAGCTGCATACCTATATCTCTATAGTGCATGGTTGCGTTGAGCTTAAGATTGTGCCTATCTCTAAGAACAATGCATACTCTACTTTAGTGTGTTCCACCCTTCACCTTCTCAAGTAGTTGGTATGGCTAATTAACTCATAGACAAGCATTGCAACATCATGTAGGAAAGTATTGCTACAGCCTCACACCAAGCAAAGAAGATTAACTCACTATACTCATGCAATGCACACCTCTTGGTGGATTGCTACATGCGTCCTATCTCTAGGCTACACGATTGAGAATGCGACCATCCTTGATAACTAAACGAAAGAGATAAACGATGATAAAGATAAAGAAGACGAAGAAGATGACGTTGAGGGAATGTAAGAATGCACTGATTATAAAATGTCTTAAGCCAATGTAATATAATACAGAGATCAGAAGATAAATTAAAAGCTATGCGTTAAGGCTGCTAGTGGTGCCATGAATGGATGGTGGAGAAGTCTCTCTCGAGCTCTATCTCCGGCGGAAACTTCGATCGTCACTTGGAATGGGTTATGGTGGTGAAGAATCCTCGTAGACAATCTCACTCATGCTCTCATCTATGACTGCGAGCATCTGCCTTAAGGCAGAAGCTCGGATGCCTTGAAGTGAAGGTCCAAGGTGCTATTTATAGAGCTCAAACGTCGACAGCCTTCATGATTGCGTTTTGCCTCACTGCCACCATTGTCACAGTATGGGTAATGTCAACATCATCTTATCTTATTGATACTCCCAAGGTATGCGTTCGTGCTTGCTTCTCTTGAGGTGCCAACACATTCAATCTACCTTTCGAGCAGACTTCTATCAATCTGTGGATGCAACATTCCATGCGACAAACATAATCAATTCATGCATTCAACCTTGCATCGGTTTGGGTTCGACGCATGTGATCAACTCTTGTATTATCTGCAAAAATGAACACTTTGACCTAGAAAAACTCATGGTAAAGGGTTAGTGATGATTTTTGGTGCTGTTCAATGCAAGCTCACTTTTCACATGAATTCTTAGTATTATCAACTCATATTCTTGCTTATTGGCTCTCATAATTCTAAGTAAAAGGCTATAAAAGCTTGCATTTCTACGAGCTATCATTAGAGTTGTACATTCACTGGAGAAAGAAATACTTTGAAGATAAAAAAATAGGGAAGGATAATCCTTGTTGGAAAGAAAATTGATGGTCTATATGTTTTGAAGAAGGTTAATAAACCTATGTATGCTCTATTGTCAGAAACTAAGAAGGATAGTGAATTTGGGAAGACTTTCATATATTAGTGAAAAAGGTCTTAATGAACTCTTGAAGCAAGGTTTCATTCAGTCTAGAGACATTAAAAGTTTTAGTTTCTATTAACATTGTGTGCTTGGAAAGTCTAAGAGAATGAAGTTCACAAAAAGGGTTCATTCTACCAAGACCATCCTTGACTATATTCATGGAGACCTTTGGGATCCTGCAACAAACCCTTCCTAGGGAGCTCCAGGTATTTTCGATCTCTTATTGATGACTTCTCTAGCAAAGTGTGGACCTATTCTCTAAGTCTAAAGATTAAATCTTTGAATGTTTTAAAAATTGGAAGACCAATGTAGAAACTCAAACTGAGAGGAAAATTAAATTCTTCAGAATTGATAATGGCCTAGAATTTCTAATGAATAATTTTAACTCTCTTTGTCTTTTGTGTGGAATAACTAGACATAGCATAGTAGTCTATACTCCTCAAGAAAATGGAGTTGTAAAGAGAATGAATAGAACTTTGATGGAAAGGGTTAGGTGTATACTGTCTGAAGCAAAAATAGCAGAGGACTTTTGGGAAGAAGCTTTAGCCATAACAACATTTACAATCAACAAAAGCCCTAGTTTTTCTATTGATATGAAAACCTCTGAAGAAAAATGGAGAAGAACACCCCTAATTTGTCAATTCTAAAGCCTTTTGTTTGCACTGCTTATGTTCATATTAAACAAGCAAGCTGGAACCTAGAGCATTGACATGCATGTTCATAGGGTATCTTGAAAGAGTAAAAGGCTTCAAATTTTGGGATTTCAGTTTTAATAGAAGTCTAATCAGCAGAGATGTAATATTCAAAGAGAATGAGTCCTATATGGATTTTGAAACAGTAAAGCATTCAGTTAAGGAAGATTAGTTTTACCCTTCTTCCATCTCACGTGTTAAAGTTCATCATAGCATTCAATAGATGAGCAAGTACAACTCTCTAATGTTCTAGGCACTTCTGAAGATAGAACTGCAGGGTAAACTGAAAATCTAGAAGGCTATCTTATTTCAAGAGATGGAGGAAGAAGGACCATCAGGCTTCCTTCTAAATTTGCAAGGGTTGACTGTATTTCTAATCACTCTATTGATGATGACAGTGAAGAACCTAACATTTTTAGGAAGCCCTTAATAGTGAAGAGCAGAATGAATGGCTTACAGTTATGAAAAGTCAACTTGATTCACTATACAAAAATAATATGTGGGAGCTGACTGATAAACCATTCAACAAACGATTCATTCCTTGTAAGTGGGTTTATAAGAAGAAATACTTGGTAAAAACCAATCAAGAAGTGAAATATAAAGCCAGTCTAATTTTCAAGGGCTTTAAGTAGAAAAAGAGAGTCGATTATTCAAAGATCCTCTCTCCAGTGGTGAAACACACCTCAATCAGGGTTCTCTCTATTGTGGCTTGTGAAGACCTTGAACTAGAGCAAATCGTTACTACAACTTTCCTACGTGGAAGCTTGGAGGAAGAACTCTATAGAGCAACCTAAGGGTTTTAAGGTTTAAGAGAAGTCAGAAGTGATAGAGTTGATATTCAACATGCGAAAGCAATTAAGAATCTAAATACCCTAACTCCATCAATTTTAGCTATTTAGCATGCATGTTCAAGAAGAAAACAAAAATAGGGTTTCTAGTGTGCAACCTTTGTAGATTCCTCTGAATTGTTTCCTATCTCCACAAATTTCTTCTTCAATCTTTGAAGAAGATTACCTAAGAAGTCTTCTCTACTAAACTCAGCCTTAGATTGGAGTGTGGCCTCCAAATTGAGTGAGAAAAGGATGATTTTTTTTTTTTTTTTTTAGTTAAAGATGTGAAAAACCAAAAAGAACATAAGCTGCAAAATTTTGTCAAAATGTGGAATTGCATGATCCCTAAAATTCATGAAATAAGTCGAATTTAAACAACTTCATCATGCACTTCAGAATTAACCACAATCGGACACTCATTTTTCACTTAAACTAAGTGGATTAGGTGAAAGTGGGAAAATCCCACTCTCAACTCATTTCTCAATTTTCCAATTAATTCAATTTTTAATAATAAAAATCAAACTAAACAAATTTTAAATCTAAATTTGAAATTACCAAATTGAAAAAAAATATATTTTTTAATTAATTAATTAAAAAAATTAATTAATTAATTTAACAATTAATTCAATATCAAATATAATAAAACTCCTAATTCAAACATGAATCCCTATTCATGTAAGTAATTAATAAAATTTGAATACCTTCAACTATAAAAAGCCTTTAATTTGTTTAATTTAAACGTTAATTATATCAAATACAATTATATAAACCCTAATCTGAATTTGAAAGTTTCAAATTCACTCAACACGCTATTCTAAGATTTAATCCTTTCTACTAGCTAGTAGAGGGACATAATAGATCAACAGATCATGAGCTCCAACGATTTGAAATTAATTGGCTAAACTCTTTAAACCAAATTAATCAATATTCGTTAACTATCGAGACATATCACTATAGCTTATTAATTGCACTCTCCTCACTATATATATATTTCTGTTCACTTGAATTAACTATAATCAGTAAGTTGATCCTTCGCTGGTCGTTCATATTTACAATTAGATCAAAATTATCGTTTTGTCTCTACAATCATCTTATTCCTTAAGTCTCCACTAATCCTCTAAAAAACAATTAGTTTACAGTCCTACCAATAAACCAGATCCTTCTCAGCCACAAGCAATGATCAAAATAGACACATGATATAAGAAAAACAAAACGGTGAAGCAGTAGAGAATAAGCGTCCCTGGAGTATATGTCTTGATTCAAACATAAGGGCACTTCAATACAAGCCTCAGATAACCTTGCGTAGCTCGATGGATGATTTCTTGCGTTCCAAGCTTCCTTCGCAGTACGACTTTACCCGCTGTACATTTACTTTGAATGCATTTGTACCATCCTCTTGCATAAGTTCCACAACTCCGTGAGAAAAGATTCCCTTAATGATGAATGGTCCTGACCATCTGGATTTTAGCTTTCCTAGAAACAATCGCAAATGCGAGTTAAACAATATGATTTTTTTAGCAATAAAGAAATCTTTCTAAGGCGTTGGTCATGCCAACGCTTTGTCTTCTCTTTGTTTGTTTTCGCGTTCTCATAAGCATTGAGCCGACATTCATCAAGTTCATTGAGTTGCAACTTAAGATTTTCTCCTATAACTTTCTGGTTCAGGTTTAGCTTCTTTACAACCAAGAATTTTGTGTGCTCCAATTCTAAAGGTAAATAATAGGTCTTTCCAAATACCAAAGAGTAAGGAGACGTACCATTAGGTGTCTTGTAAGTAGTTCTATATGCTCAAAGAGCTTCATCAAACTTTTGTGCCCAATTATTCCTAGATTCCTTGATAACCTTTTCCAGTATCAACATGGTTTCTTTGTTGGATATTTCAGCTTGCCCATTGGTTTGTGGATTGTATACAGTAGATATGGTGTGCCTGACATTATATTTGTCAAGCAATCTAGGATGATACGATTAAGAAAATATGTACCTTCGTCACTTATCAACACCTTTGGCATCCCAAAACATGTGAAAATGTTTGTGGTCAAAAACTTTGAAACGGCCATTGCATCATTTTTGGCGCAGCTACTGCTTTAACCCATTCAGATACATAATCCACTACTACTAGGATGTATTGTTGTCCACAAGACAGTGGAATAGACCCCATAAAATCAATGTCTCAAACATCGAATAGTTCAACTTCTAGTATGTTGTTAAGCGGCATTGCATCCCTTGAAGAGATATTACTCGTGCATTGGTAAGAGTCGCACTTCAGTACATATTCCCACCCACATTGAAGTACTTTGACAGTAGTCCTTTGTCCTCCGAATTGACCACTATAAGGAGAGTCATGACATTCAGACAAGAGGGGTTGCATTTCAACTTCAGGAACGCATTGATGCATGATGGAATCTGGGTCTTGTTTCTATAAAAACAGTACATCCCAAAAATAGAACTTGTTGTCATGTGCAAGCCATTTCTTTTGTCGGGCATTGAAGTCTTCAGGGAGCTGTTTTGAGGTTAAGTAATTGACTATGTTTGCGTACCATGGTTTATCGTCCTCATGTCTATATATACGTTCATCAAGGAATGCATCTTGAATCTTAGCTTGACCCAACTTTATGTCTTTGTTCTCCAATCTTGACGGGTGATTAGCCACCTGGTTCTCTGTACCTTTTCTATCTTTAATTTCCACATCAGACTCTTGTAGCAACAACACCCAGCAAATCAATATGGGCTTTGCGTCCTTCTTGCCTGTCAAGAACGTAATAGTGGAGTGATCTGTGTAGATTGTTGTTGACGCACCAACCATATAAGCTTTGAATTTTTCAATGGCGAACACTACTTCTAACATTTCTTTTCCTATCCTAATGTACTGTTCCTGGGACTCGTTCAATGTTCTTGATGTGTAAGAAATGAGATGTTTTAAGTTTCCCTTTTTTTGGCCCAACATGGCTCCGACTACTACATCGCTTGCATCACACATTAGAATGAAAGGTTGCTTCCTGTTCGAGGCTATTAATATCGGAGTTGTAGTTAATGCATACCTCAAAGTCTTGAATGCATTGTGGCAGTCTTCATTGAATATGTAGGGTCTGTTTAACTCTAACAATGCGCTCTGTGGTCGTGCGATTTAGGAAAATCCTTTCACAAACCTTCGATAAAAACTTGCATGTCCTAAGAAACTCCTTAAAGCTTTAAGATTGGCAGGCGGATGCAATTTGGCTATAACATCAAATTTTACTTCATCAACTTCCAATCTAGCTTTGGACACCTTGTGTCCTATAACAACACCTTCAGACACCGTAAAGTGATACTTTTCCCAGTTCAGCACCATGTTTGTTTCCTTCCATCGAGCGAGGACAACCTTTAAGTTGTTTAAGCAGGATTGATAGGAGTCCCCAAAAACTGAGAAATCATCCATAAATATTTCAACAGATTGGTCAAGAAAGATAGAGAAAATTTTCATTATGCACCTTTCAAAAGTTCCCAGTGCGTTGCATAACCTAAAAGGCATGCGTCGGAATGCAAATGTCCCAAAGAGGCATGTGAAAGTTGTTTTCTTTTAGTCTTCTTGAGCTATAAGGATTTGGTTGTATCTTGAGTATCCATCCAGGAAATAATAAAATTCTTTGTCAGCTGGTCGATCAAGGATTAGGTCAATAAAAGAAAGGAAAAAGTGGTCTTTCTTGGTCGCCATATTGAGTTTTTTATAGTCCGTACATATATGTCATTCTGTGACAGTTCTGGATGAAATAAGTTCATTGTTGCTATTGACTATTATAGTAGTGCCTCCTTTCTTGAGGATGCATTGGACTAGGCTTACCTAGCTACTGCTAGAAATGGGGTAAATTGTACCTTCGTCGAGCCACTTTATAATTTATTTCTTTACCACTTCTTTCATAATAGGATTTAGCCTGCGTTGAGGCTCGATTGATCCAGTCCTCCCTTCTTCCAATCGTGTGCATACAGTATGAAGGGTTTATTCCTCGAATGTCAACCATTGTCTAACCAATTGCACGCATATGCTTCTTTAATATCTACAAAAGAGAGACTTCATTAAGCTGAGAAAGATTAGCTGAAATAATAACAGGCAAAGTATTTTTTGGGAATGTCCTAAACTCGCAGTTCGTAACTAATGTTAACATATTCTATTTATCAATAAAAGTACTATTAAGTATTGTATTCAATAAATTGTTGTTGATATTACATTCTCTTATGAAAATCCAATAAAAAATCCATGACTATAATATGAATACTTTAACTTTATGTGGGGACATAAAAGAGGATCAAGTTTTAATGTATAGCCAAAATGGTCTATAAGTATATGGATGAGATTGGGTACTTTATCCTGGTGACACTATTGGATGTGGGTCATTTTGTATACTGGTAGAAATGATGTGATTAAGAAATCATTCATGTGGAGACTTGTGAATGAGGGCATCCTGTGTAATGAGTTTGCATAAGATCAGACTTCGAAATAGACACTTTTCTTTACAACTGTTTACTATTAAAACTCACTATTTCAAATTCAATGACCTAAGGTAACTCGATCTTAATCTTGAGCTAATTATGAAGTCCTGTTTATTTAAAATTATCCTTTGATCTGCATAGGTGAGCCTAATCCAACAAACTACTCAATAAGCCTCCCATTTTAGGGATAAGACCGGATAGATAGTTGGAGACATATCTTTGCAAGATGGAATTCACTCGTATCCAACTTAAGGTTAGAAGATAGGTTGTTCTCTTAAGCATTGATGCCTAATCTTGAAGAATGAGACCCGCCCTCTCATGATTGAGAGGGTTATGATTTATAAGTTGGACTATAAATCAATTGTTCAATAGAGGATCAGTGGGAGCTTAAAAAGCAAGATGTATTTATAGAGGTAAAATGATAATTTTGACCTAGCTGTAAATACGAACGACCTATGAAGAATGGACTTGCCGATTATGGTTAAAATAGATAGAAATATATCTACTGTGAGAAGAGTGCAACTATGGAGCTATAGTGGAATGTCTTGGTAGGTAACAAATAGTGATTAATTCGTTTTAAAGAGTTTAACCAATTAATTGCAAATCGTTGGAGCTACTGATCTATAGGTTCATCAGGTTTTTCTACTAGCTCGTAAATTGAATTACTAAATAGAGTAAATTTGACAAGATTAAAAATTAGGGTCTAGAATTTGAAATGTTCAAATTCGATTTGGGTTTCTATTAATTGTATTAGATACAAATGAAACATTTAATTTTATCAAAATTAAACAAAATTGAAGAGTTCAAAATATTTGAATATTGATTCAAATATTGGATGAGGTGTAATATTTTATTTAATATTTAATATTAAATTTAATTAATTAAATGAGTTTAATTAATTATCCAATTTCAAATTCAACTTTTGAAATTATTTAAAATTAAAATTTTGATTAATTAAATTTGAATTTATTTAAATTCAAAATTACAAAATTAAAATTAAAATTAATTTTTTTGAAAATTATATTTTAATTAAATTAAACTAATCAAAATGCATAAAATTAAAATTGGTTTTAAACTTGAAAGTGGGAAAATCCAATCTTGGAGGTTTCCACTCAAATTTCCACCTCATGCCACTTCAATTTCAAATGGAAATTGAAGTGGCATCAGGCATGTTAAGTTAATTGCATGAAATTCATGTACATATTAAAGTTTTTAACTTCAATTCATTTCTTCATGCAAACTTATCAGCTCTAGGAAGTCTGCAGAAATTCTTTCATCCAAACCCTCTTCAATCTTATCAACCAGCTCAATTCAGTGTTTCCACCACACAATCCTTGCAAGAGAATAGTAGAGAAGATCTTCGGTGGTCTATTTGAAGATTGAAGCATCAATTTGTGGAATTCAACTGGAATTAAAGAGGGTTCATCAAAGGTATTATGTTCAACAAACCCTCTTGTGAAATTGTTTTTCAAAAGCATGTTTTAAACTCAAATTAAGTGTAATTAGAGTGCTTATTCATTCTGTTTTTTTCCCGTTGCATGTTAGTTTACTCTATTAATTGATATCAGAGCATGATTCAAGCACTCAATCATCGTTAATTATAGTTTACCCTACCATTTTCGGATTCTTGAGGTATGCATCAACAGGCTATTGTAAGAAAGAAAACTATTGAAGATTAATCTAATAAACCATTACTGGACTTTGCGTTCTTCCTAATCCTATGATCAGGCCCTCTGAAGGGATGGTCGCTCCAAGACGACATGCAGGCAGACCATAGGAATCTCACGGTGCAATCTAATGGAGAAGACAGTAGGATATGTTGACATGCGTCCTTCTCTTACTTATTATGAATACTTTTCCTATTCATCTTGGTATTGACCCATGCAAATACTTTTCAAAGGTGGCCGTGCCTAGGACGATACGAAATCGAGCATGGATCTCAAAATGTTAACTTTTAGGGACATGAGAGCTAAAATTTGATATATCCCATATACCAAATTTCTCCCACTAAAGTATTATACTATTTAGGGTTTTATCATACTTAGTTAAATTCCGACTAATGAATCTATATAAGTCCTTCTTAATTTGCTCAATATACAGTTTTATTGAATGTTTAAAAAATACTTGATTCCATTTATTAAACTCTTTAATAAAATAAATCACCTATTGCATGCTTATGAAATATTTGCTCAGTTCACCTTCCAGGTTGGACCCCAAGTGGAGGTGTTCCATTTTCTTCAGCTTAAATACTCTTGCCTAGACATAATGTTCCTAAGACAAAGGTCATGGACAATTATTTTATAAATTTAATTTTTTAAAGGAATTCATTTTAATCTTATTAAAACAAACTAAAATATTAACCTATTTCTAATCTCATTAGAAACACTTCCAACATAAGTCTAGGCAAATTAATTTTAAACCATTTAAAAATAATTTGGACTCATGTTTGCATGCAACTCTTGATTATAGATTTTAATCTATCCCATTAAATGTATAACACTTATATTTTAATGTTATATTAAAACCTATAATTTACCTTTAATGATGTTTATCAAATATCATAATTATATTTATCTAAGTGGTGTCATGCTCAATGCAAGGTTCATTTTCATGGAAAAAATATAACATTTATATTTATCATTCATGAAAATTAAACATACATATTTATCAATCCACCATACATTATAACATTTATAACATTGTATGATGTATGAACATGCTTAGTTAATAATACATCAAAATAATATAACACTTATATTATGATGGGCACGATAATTAAATCATGCAATTATAAATAATATAATACTTATATTAAATATGATGCATGAGAATGTATACTATAAGGTGGGATATTAAATCTACATGACATACATTGTGTAATATAAATTCATCCATTAATTTATACATAGATCAAATGCATAATAAACTGAAAAGCAAATATTTGACCATATTTTGGCACCCTAAAAAGTTAATTAAATTAATGTAACTAATTAAATTAATATAAATAAAATAAAATTACACAAAATGAGAAAATCTGCTACAAACAACCAGAGAGGAGGCTCGAATAGAGGACCGTCGGACTCCTCGCACATGGCTGTGAGTTCGGAGTGTTGCAACGGTGAGGGGCAGTGTTGTAACACTATGGATATTATCCATCTAGCTTGGCCCCTCAACGCACAACACTTCTATTGTGCGTCATGTTATCATATCGATTCGCATATTGATAACATCATGGCCACTGCATGACACCCGCATCCTTAAAATATCTTCCAAGGCTACCATTCTTGAACTCCAATTTTTGGTCCCAATATCTTTAGAAAGTGGACTCCCGATAAAATCTTGTTGCACTATAAAACAATTTGCCCATCACCTCTTCTTTGAATTTTTTTTTTTTTTTATATATCCCTCTTTCAGTGAAATATAAAAAGTCCGTGAAATGTTGTTGGGAATACAACATCAACTGCATTAGTGGTAGTTTGGTGTCAATCTGAAACAAATACAAGATTAGGCATTCCCCAATTGTAGCTTTGAAATTCGTCATAAACCACTTTCATGATTTGTCGATCTCATTGTTGACGATAGCATATGTTAAAGGGTACATCTGTTATTACCATCCATTGCAACACCAACTAACATTGTGCTTTTGTACTTACCCTTGAAATGAGTGCCATCAACAATGATCACTAGACGACAACTCTTAAACCCTCTTAAGCAAGGACCTAGTGCCATGAACATATATTTGAAATATTGAGATTCTTAAAGTTCAATCTAAAAAATGGTTCCTGGATTTTAAATCTTTAAAGCTTCACCATAAGCATGCAATAGAGCATAAGATTTCTTGGGGGTACTCCTTACAAGAGTGAAAGCAGTTTCACTTACACACTATACCTTGTTATAACTTATGTTCACACCATATTCCAACCACATATCCTTAATGATATCGCATAGGGTTTCAACACGACCAATGTCGAACTTCTCTTTAATTACCTGACAAATTACAAACGTGTTAGCTTTCCTATGGTCGTGATTAAAGACTTCGATCGATCATGTGTGGGCAGCCGTATATTATTTATCTTGAAAAGGTCACAACCATCAATTTTAACTGCACGTACTCCTCACTTACATGTTTCGTGGATACATCAGACACTATATAGTTTTTTGTTTGATTTCCTAACCCGCAGCTCAAAATTATTCTTTATGGCCAAAATTGAAAACCTCATTTTCATATAGTTCTTGCAAAAGAAGATTTGGCCTGCCTTAAGATCTAATCCAGATGAAGACTGCAGTTGCATGATCAAGTCTCTATTTCTCATAGTAATCACAAATGGTTGAACATCAGGAGAACAACTCTCATCTACTGCCTCAGTCTTCCGATGCATGTTACCAATAAAATGACCAAAGTCATTATGGAGAATGGAGTAAGGACAAAACCACCACCTTCAGTAGAGGGAGTCTTATTTACAACATTCTCATTCACAACGTTCTCATTCACAATATTCTCATTCACAACATTCTGATTCACAACATTCTTATTACAATCCCTCTTTCGCCCCAAATTATTCCAAACAATATCATTTACAACATTTTCGCAACTGGTGTCATTCCTAAAGTCTTTCATGGTCCAATAAGTCTCATTCACAAAATTCTCATTATGGTCCCTCTTTTGGCCATGAGTTTACAACGCTCATGGATGCATGTTGTCGTCTCCCATAGACACCATCGATGGAAAAGTATTTGGTTAGTTATTGATAGCTTGTAAAAATAAAAGCTATTGTAGTTATTTACTTAGAATTGTGAGAGTTGATGAGCAGAATATATGTTGATAATACTAAGGATTCATGTGAAAAAATGAGCTTGCGTCGATTAGCACTGAAAATCTCCGCTAACCCTATATCATGCGTTATTCTGCATCAAAATGTATATTTTGTAGCTATTGTAGGAATCGATCGCATACATTAATCTTCATGAAGACTAATTCATCGATTGGAATGTTGCAACTACAAAGTGGTAACCGTGATAGAAGGTCGATCGCAAGGTGGGTGGAATGCGTTGATACTTCAGAAGAAACAATCATGAACACATACCTTGGGAGTATAAAAAAGATAAGATGATGTTGACATTTCACCTACCACGTCAGAAGTGACAGTGATTCAGAGTGGGATTACCAATGCTGTCAGGCGTTTCAGCTCTATAAATATAGCCTGTCTATGAGCTTAGTGCAAGGCTATCACAATGTTTGTTTATGAGCTGAGTAGCTATAACCAACTGTCCGAGAGTATAAGTGGTGGAATTCACTAACTAATGTAAATAGTGTTCCTAGAGATAAGAATAATCTTATGCTCAATGCAATCATGCGTTATAGAGATATAAGCATGTGACTGACCACGAGAGGTGTGCGATGTGTTAGTATAGCGAGCTGGGATTATCCTTGCATCCAAACTTAATGACTTGGTGAAATTTATCCCCTCCATAATTCTATTTCTCCATGCATCTTATTATGTGTTAACATCTGCCGCATCTCTACCAATTCTCATAGTCAAACATCCATTGTTCAATCTATTTAGCTAGGAGTAGAAGTACCGCATAGTCCATTAGCTTCTTTGTTTTTATTTTTATTCATCGCCTCAAATGCATTAATTCACAAACATCATTTAGTTACAAGTCCCTGTGTTCGACATCAGATGATTTCGAGAAACTTGCATTCTCGTTATACTTGACGAAAAGCCAAGAAAACTTGTGACAAGAATGCATGGTCATCGCATACACGATTAGCGCATAACGCATATTGCATATTCTTCAATTTAACGTATGGCCACCAATGCATAGAAATCAACGCATATCAAGAGAACACATTTTCCTCTCACCAGTTATGAATATCACCCACATACATTGATTCACATTCTGCCTCTATGTCATTGAATTATGTCGCTTGATGGATTTTCTCAACACTTAGGAATATCGGTGATCTATTACAATCCAACTCCAAAAGCATAAATTTAATATCATGGTCGTTCATAAAAAATACAAGACATTCACAATCTAATTTATATTTCACCCCCATTATCAAGTTGAACTCTAAAAAATTAATTTCCATAACGTCAAACAATCATTCTCTCAATTAACTATACTTCATGTCATTGGCACTAGGATACCCTTAAAACATCCTCCATTATAACATGGTTCCTTCTCATCCTATGACCTACCATGTCAAACAAATAACTGCTTCTTGTCCATCATTGAATAATACACAAACGAGTAAGATTAAAATTTTGATTCTGTTAAACTCTCGTTAAGAACTCTTGTTCCTTTCTCTTATTTCTTCCTCTTGTTAACTATCACTCTCATTCATTTTTCTCATTTATATATCTGATGCAATATTTCGTTCCTCACATTGGACTAACTTCATTCTCATTTCTTCCTTCCGACTATCTATAGCAGCATAATACCAACTCACAAATAAACCGTTTATATCACGACTCGTACGATTTGTGTAAATGAGAAATAACACAGTGTATGTTTATACTTACTTAGATTGTGAAATAGCTTGTATGTGTTGATTCAACAACATTTAGAACGTTACAAATTTGTATTTTTGGGAAACCTTGCAGCTAAATGTTATTTTTACGTTTTGTTATCTTAATGGGACTTAGCGTGCACAACACTTTTCATTAAATTGATTTGAAAGAATTGTGGGTTTTTTGGAGTATTGAAAAATTCATACAACGGCTATTAATTACATGAAAATTGGCAGAAAATTGATATCTGGTAAATAATGAGATGCAGAAACGAGAGTAAAAAAGATGAAGTGAGAGGAATGAAGGAGTCAGACTGAAAATTGAGATTTAAAACGTTCAATTTCTATCTAAAGAAGAACGAGAGGAAGGCACGAAAGGAAGAAGTCTAAAACAAGAGGAATGAACGAGAGGAATGAGTACAAAATGAGATGAACAAGCGAGAATCTGTGATGTGTCCGTGACATCAAGCATTTTGGGGACTAAATGGAGATTTCATACATGCCGACTTCATCATAAGGACAAAATTAGAGTGCTTTTGAAAGATGCCATATTTTGAGGTCCACTTGAATTTCATGAAGTTTTTTGTTAGTAGCTGGTAATGAATTGGTGGACCAAATATTGAGTTGGTAATTTTTATTAACCCAATCCAGCTTATGTTGGTGAACCAAATATACCCCTTAGGGGGTGTTTGACTCACCAACATAAGTTGAGTTGAGTTGGTATAATATACCAACTCATTGTTTGGCCCACCAACTTTAAATGTTATTGGAGTTGAGTTGGTATATTTTATCAACTCTCCCTTATTCCTATGTTTTCAATGGCTCCACCCATTGGCGACTGTCACACTCCGAGAACTAACTCTGGGCTTCAACAACCACCTCCGATGAAAACTTCGATGACTAACTCCAAGCTTCGATAACTATCTCCGATGACAATTCCAATGACGAAAATCCAGACTCCGACAACCACTCCGATGACAACTTCGACGACCAACTCCGAGCTCCGACAACCTTCCCTCTACCAAGTTTGACAACCAATTCTAGGCTCTAACAACCACCTCCGTAACCCAACTCCGACGTCCACCTTCGCACTACAACCTCCGATGACCAGTTGGCTCCGACAACAAACTCCAATGACCAACTCTGACAACCACCTTCGTAGGTTCTGACAACCACCTTCATAGGTTTCGACAACCACGTTCGACTATAAATTCCAATGAAAATCACCTTTGATGATCGCCATTAAGCGAGCAACTCCGGTGGCTAACTCAAGGCTTCGTTAGCCATGTTAGACGACAAACTCCAATAGCCAACTCTAATACCACCTTCATGTGACTAACTTTGAACTCCGATAGTCTCCTCTGACTACAATCTCCAGCGAAAATCTTACTCGATGATCAACTTCAACGATCACTTTCGGCCGACTAACTCCAAGATTCGAAAACCACCTCCGATGACAAATTTTGACAACCAACTCCAATACACTTTCATGTGACCAACTTCAGGCTCCAACAATCACCTCTGACTACAAACTCCAACAATAATCATCTTCGATAATCAACTTCGACAACCACTTCCAACTACTATAAGACTGATGACTATTAAAGTATATCATATGATTGTTGATTATATAAAAAAAAATTATTTTGTCTACACTAAGTGCAATATTTATACGTAATGAATTCACATATCAAACAAGTGTGAAGAATATTTAGATGAAAAGTATGTATGTAGTTGAAAAATATGTAACATATCACAAAAAAAAATCATAAAATGAAAAAAAATTTCTGGAACATTTTTCAATAAGAATTAGTGAAAAATAGATATTTGTTCTCTGATGATCCTCCAAATTTAGAGGAAATGAAGTGAAACTGTTGAAGAAATATGGTGACATCCCATTAGTTATTACGATGATGGGGGATATTTAATTAAAAAAATCATGATATAGTAAAAATATAGAGCAACAATGGGAAGAAGAAGAAAAAGAAGAAGAAAAAGAAGATGATGATAATGAAATTCATAGAGAAAAATTAGCTAGGATCAAAAGTTTTGGTTTCACTTTAGTTTCTCATTTTATTTAACCATATTTCTAGAAGAAATGTAATGGGTTAATTGTTGTTCATAGCCCAAAAACGAAAGAAAGAAAGAAAAAATTTTAAAGTTAAAACAAAAAAAATTGTAATCCATATTTTATTCATTCAAAGATGGGTAGAATTATTGAATAAAAAAGTTTAAAAAAAAATCAGTAATCATTAAAGCATATTATTTAGAGTTCAAAAAACTGCATCAGATACCCAGACATATGAACTTAACTCTGCACCCAAACACAGACATACGAACTTAAGCCAAGTAACTCTGCACCCTAAACACAGACATATGAACTCCACAGATTTATGAACTCCACAGATATATAAACTTTAGACATCCTATCTCAACTCAACATCCAAAATAACCCCTTAAGAATCTTAGAACTTAATGGAAGCACCAAGAGATTTTCAAATTTAAATGTTTTAGTCAAGTTGTTTGTTAGTAGTTGATAATGTGTTAAATAGTCAAACATAAAATTTTGATTTTATTTTGGTTGTTATGAAGAAAGTAGGAATTAGAAAAATAGTAAAAAGATGGAAGTATCTACCTGGAAACAAAAAATTAAAAAAAAAAAAAGAGAGAGAGAGAGAGAATGCCTAAATTGGTTCTTGTTGAAGTCAAGAAAACTTCAACCACATTAATCATTATACTAACGATAATAGTATTTTTTTTACTTTTTTTTATTTTAGAGTTATTTTACAACAATGTATTAACGATTTTGTTCATTTACCAATGATGAAGGCATTTTTTAACTATTCTTTTATTATTATGTAAGGATGCTTTTCAAACTTTTGAAAGTGTAGGAGTATTTTTGAAACAAAACATTACTGTTTTCATTCAAAACTAACAATAAAGATATCTTTTAACTCTTTTTCAAAGTTGAAAGAGATTTTTGAAACATTTCAAAGTTCTAAGAGTATTTTTTGACATAGAGTATAAATATCTAAGAACATTTTCTTTTTTTATACTTTAACCTTAACTTTACAAACTTGTTTTGCAAGTTGCTTTCATATTTCTATGAACTGTTTTGTTAATGACTTTTGAACTCTAGTCTTTTGGGATGCTTATTTATGAATGATGGGTTGGGGCCACGGCGGTAGATACAATCTGGTATGCCTAGTTGAATTTGCACATTTGAGAACCATAGGTTTGATGAAGGTGAAGATTTGGTTCCATATGTGAGTTTGAACTTGGAGGAGACTCTTCCCACCAATTATTTTAAATTTTTCTACCAAAATATTTTCAAATATAATTGATAATAGATATTTATAGACTTCTATTCGTGTCTATCAGATTCTATCATTGATAGTTCTAAAATTTTGTTATATTTTGTAAATATTTTTAATAGTTTTACCATTTGAAATAATTTCTTCTTTAAATATATTTAAAATTGTCAGGTCAATACTTTGTTGTCTAATTAAACAAACTAAAAGCATCGTTATCGTTGTTTTATCAAATTGTTTTTTTATTTAAAAAAGTTTAAAATAAAGATATAATCTCATAATTATTTACGTCATATGCAAAAATAGGGTAAAAATAGTTTATTTTTATTTTTATATAAAAGAAAAATTAAAAAAAAAATCATCCAAATCAAAATGAGTATAACTCAACTAGCATACAAGCATGTTAGTAATGATGAGGTTTATTATTTAAATCTCTCCATTTCTATTATACTAAAAAAAATCATCAAAATTTATTTTGATTTTTTAAAACAAAAAACAAAAACATAATTACCTAACACGTTTAATTTTCAGTACTTCTTAGAATACAGAATGGAACAAGTTGCGGGTTCAGGCCTTGGTAGGAGTAGTTTTTCTTCTTCTTCTTCTTTTAACATGATTTTGGTTTTTTTTCCTAAGAAAGTGAAAACAATAAAGTAGTAACCAAAACAGAAAATTTTAAATTTAAATTTAAAATAAATAATTATCAAACGAGATCGATAAGCATTCAAAAAAGAATCCATTATCAAATGTCAAGTACATAATTAATATTTTGTCACATTATCTAAATTTGATAGGACATAAATTATAAAATTTGACATATCTTCTATCCTTTCATTGCAAAGGCAAGTAAGAACGATTTTTTATTTTCACATTATATGGAGAGAGAATTTAAACATCTACTCATTTTGATTATGAATATATGCCTTAAGTAATTTGCTTCATTCTTATACGTAACTCGCATATTTAAACTATCATCTTATTTCCTTAGATAAAAAGTAAATTAAAAAGCACCCTCTTGGAACATGTTTCAAGTTTTCAAAATACAACAATTCCCAAATAACTATAGCTCTAAAATAGCTCTTATTTTACCACAATAATCCATATGTCTAAACTTAAAAGTTATATGCAATTAAAGAGATTTGTTAAGGATAAATTTCAATAAGAGACCTTAAACCAAGAATTGGAAGTATCTTGTAGGCACTAAATCCAGCTTGTTTAATAAGATGAGCCCATTCTTTTTCATCTCTCTCTTTTCCACCAACCATTAGCATCACCATCATGTCAAAGAACAGTTGAGTTTCAATGGAATCATCTGTTTTGTTATTGCCCACCACCATATCAATTACCATCACTTTTCCTTTCTTCTCATTTCCCTTGATTGCTTCTTTGCATTTCTTCAGAATCTTCACACATTCTTCATCACTCCAGTCATGTAGTACCCACTAATTTTTGTATCCATATGTGTAAATATATCATAATTCACATTAGACTTTATAAGATATAGATTAAAATGAATTCTGTGTCATATATTAAATTGTTTTAAAGTGCCATTAACATCTATTCTCTAAATTTTAATTTGTAACTAATTAATTATTGAACTTTAATACACTAATGTTTTAAGAATTAATCAACTGCAAAGCAAATTAGTAATGTTTGGTAGATCTTAAATTAAAACTTCAAAAAGTTAGTAGATAAAATAGAACTTTTAGGCCTCGTTTCATAACCATTTTAGGGGATGTTTTGGGTAAGGAGTGGAATAGTGAGCATGAAAAAGTTATGAAGTCTAAGGAATTATAAACTCCTGGGATCTACAGTGTAAGAAGTTGATAAGATATAAAATTGATACTTTTAGTTGTGAGATCCCTCAACTCCTTGTGCCAAACAAGAAGCGGAGTTCACAAACTCCTACTTCTCTACTTCTATTTCCAACTCCTTGGGATTAACACACTGTTGGTTTTTTTTTTTTTTTTTTTTGAAAATTAAGTCTATAAAAACTACTTCCATCTTCAAATTTCTTCATTACTATCTATTTTTTACCAATGATTTAAAAAAATCAAGCCAAATTTTGAAAACCAGAAAAAGTAGCTTTCCAAAAATTGTTTTTGTTTTTGGAATTTGGTGAAGAATTCAATCATTCTACTTAAAAAAAGATGCAAATCACTATAAGAACTAGAGAGGAAATAAACTTAATTTTTAAAATAAAAAAACGAAAAACGAAATGATTACCAAACGAGAGCTTAAGAAATTGGTTAGAAGAAACCATTAGTCAACTTCACCAGCTAGGTTTAATAGATCATAGAAAATAAGTGAAAACGCCATTTTCTTTAATTAAATTTATAATCCAGTTTACTAAGCAGTAAGAACAATTAATTAAAATTATCTAATAATCTCTTTGACCTTAAAAATAAATATCAAACGTAACTTTACTACGATACTCTCAACTTTATAATAATTTGGGACCTATTTTGATTGACTTGAAAAAAAAATATTTTTCATAAATTTCATTTTTATTTAAATACTTTTGATAAAAATTTATTAAAATACACTTGAAAACTATTTTAAATGGTTGTCAAACACTTCAATTTCTTTTAAAATGATTTATTTTTAAATTAAATATTTGAAAATACATTAAAAAAATACCCTTAATTTCTATGGTAGAAAATATCAACTAAATTAAGTGTCATTTTATTTTCATTTAATGATTTATTCTCTCCAATTTGTATATTTATCTTCAAATTAAAAAATCCTTATAAACAAAAAATTTTATAGACTAAATTATTACTTCGTCAAAAGTGTTTAAAAATCAAAACTTTTTGAACCTATATAATCTCTTTTACTTCGAAACCTTCGTAAATAAACCACATACATTCACAACCATAACCAAAGAAAAAGATTTAGTTTTTACCTTCAATAGAAGTGCATCAGCAGGAGGAATAGCCCCAAACATGTCCCCTCCAACAAATTTCAAGTTCCCTTCCCCTTTCAAATCAGCCACAACCTGTGGAAGATCAAACACAGTACATTCAATTTGTGGAAAAGCTTGAGCAATCCCTCTGGTCACATTTCCAGTCCCACCTCCAACATCAACCAAAGACTCAACTCCATCAAACACACCTTTACATTTCTCCAACAAAACACGAACCACAAACTTCGCATCGCTTGCCATGGATGCATCGAAAATCGCACCACCCTCCGTCGACTTAATCCTCCCCATATACTCCCAAAACGACACGCCGTGAGAGCTTCCGAATGGCGATGACGTTCGATCCTCGCTCTGCAACCAACTCGGGAGGGAGCTCCACGAATCGAAGACAGGTGGTTGGAGAGTAGAAAACAAGAAAGGAGCTAGAGTCAAAGGGTTGGTTTTAACGAGAAGACGAGATGAATTGGTCAACACATATCCATGATTTTCTCCTTCTTGATCACCATCTTGTTCACTTAATTTTTGTGTTAGAAAGAAGCCAGAGTGAACTAATACGCGCATTAAGCGATATATGTAAGGGGTCTTTTCGGGGTTGAGTTGGAGGGCGGAAACAAGTTGAGATAGGGGCATAGGTTTGGGGCCATGGCTATGGATGATGTCTGGTATGCCTAATTCAACTGCACATTTGAGAGCCATGGATTTGGTGAAGATGAAGATTTGATTCCATACATGAGATTGAGCTTCAAGGAGATCATTCCCATCAAGAACTTCTTCCATATTTAATTTTCTCTACTCTACAAAATTTTTTTAACTGATCTTGCCAAGTTTTTTGGGATTGGATTAAGATTAGGATAATATAGCAAATAATCTTTGGTCAACTTGAATTTGTTAAATTATGAAAAGAACGTTTTTGTTTTTGTTTTATTTTTTTTAATTAGTTTCTATACCTTATTCACATTGTCTACTTCAATTTTAAATTCCCAATACTAGATCTATTTTAATCAATGCATACTTATAGCTTAGATCTATTTTAATCAATGCATACTTATAGCTTAGATCTATTTTAATCAATGCATGACAGTAGTTTTTGTTTTTATTTATTTATTTATTTTTATTTTAAATGATCTCATTGGATCTTTTATTTAAATATTGAAGATTGGAAAAGATATTAGTCAAATATTGTAGGTTAAAAAGTATTTGGAGATTTGTGGTAGTTTTAAGATTCTGGGATGGAAAAAAAGGGAAAATTGAGGGTTGAACCTTTAACCTTTTTGAAAATTATTCACAGGTCGAGGGTTCAAAACTGACCTAAATAGGTCGAGATTTTGACCCTCGACAAATAGTCCTACCATCTTGTCACTTCCCTTCCTTGTTCTGCATGCTTGGGCGCCTGACCTTGACCGAATTTAAAGATGCTCACCTACTTCATCTTCTTTTTAAATTCGTGGGTTGAGTTTTGAACATTCGACCTACGACTATTTAACCCCCCACTAATTTTTAGAAAATCTTCATCCATCTCCACCTATTTCCCTTAATTCGCTCTCTCTTCTTCTGCCTTACTCTCTTCATCCATTATCACAACTGCCTTACTTCGTTCTCTCTTCTTTTGCCTTACTCTCTTCTTATTTCTTAATTCTCTTCTTCTCTTTTGTGTTGATCCTTTCTGTCTACACTTTACTCTTAAACTATACAGGTTTATTGTTTTATTTTAGATTTTTTTTTTCTAGAATAATTATAAATTTTGTTTCTATTCTTATATTATTATTTTTTCAATAGTTTTTATTGTTGTTCAAGAAACAAGATTCAAGAAAAAGCTATATGTTCGATCAACTAAACTGCTGTTTTTTTAATTAAAATTTAAGTTATAAGTTCTAATATTGTTTTATTTTTTTCTATTTGTTGTTGCAAGACAACAAATAACAAAAAAAAAAAAAAAGTGAACGTTGTCCCTTTGAAGAATAAAAAAGACCTACTATTAAATTTATGAGTTTAGCTTTTATTTATTACTTTTTTTTTTAATATTTTTTATTCTAAATATATAATTTTTAGATCTACATGTTTATCTTTTATTTATTACTAGTTTTTTTTTAAAATTTATTTTAGATCTACATGTTGATGTTAATCTACATATTAATATTTTAGATCTACAATGTTAGTATCAATTGAAGTTTTTTTAGTAGTATGAATTCATTAATATTGATATAATAATAGTTAATAGTTTTTTTTATTACTTATATTATATTAGATCTACAATACTAATGTTTTCTTTTGCATTTTGAATATATAAGCAATTATTGTTGTTTTTGAAGAAATTACATCTACAATATTATGATTTTTAGGGTTTATTGTTGTCTTTCAAAACATTAGATTTTAGGCATTATATTTTGTTCGTACAATATTCTTTTTATAATTATAGTTTTCTTTATATATTTTTTTTATATGATATTATATTTTTTAGTATTGTTTTTTACTTAAAAACTTTAGTATTTTGTTTGTTTTTCATTAAAAAAATTTACTAATTTAATGAGTTTTTATATTTTTTTTTTTATACTATTTGATATTTTTTTTATTAATAGTTTGCTTAGAGTTTTTAGTTTAATACAAAAGTTTCGTTTATAGTTTAGTACAAAATTATTGTCAATTTTTTAATATATTCCTTATGATATTTGATTTTTTAGTACTAAATTTGAAAAATAATTTTAAAAAGTTTAGTAATTTTTTCGGTAGTTTTTTAATAAGGAAATTTAGTTTATAGTTTAAAAATTATTAATTTGTTATTTAAAGTTATTCTATCATTCAAAGTTTAGTATTAATTTGAAGTTTAAAGTTTTTTTATTATAAATGTTTTTTATTCAATTCTTTTAGTTCTTAATAAGTTTCATGTTCAAACTAAGTTCATTTTTAAATTTTTTTTAGTATTTATTTAATTATATTTTAATAGATTTTATTTAAATATTTTTGTTTTTTATTTTTATTTAAGTTTGATAATTAGTAATGTATTGTTGCATTAATATATGATTGATGGTGTTGATGAAGTTGAGTATGACCAACCACCATGTGCGGGTTTAGCATAAATGTGAACAATGGACTTGTTTTTGAACAATTCATTGAAATTGTAGGGATGCCACTTGGTGTAGATATGAGAGCTAATCAATTAAGAATAATATATAGATATTGTAATCTAAATTATCAAGAACGGTAAGGTTTATGTCATTCCCTATTCCTGATGAACAAGCAATAAAGTCGATGTTCTCAATCGTGATATCACTCCCAAATTTAGTGGATTTATATGTTAATGTGAGTCGGGTAGGGTTGGATATAAACTTGAATACACTATTTAGTTAGTTTGAAGATTCTGATCTGGAATCGGTTGCATTACCATGTGATGATTGAGATATGGTGATTAACAATCAGTATAGAGATTTTAGAACAAAAACGGACAATGAATTTGAAGAGTTTGATTTTGATGGTTGTGAACATGAGTTACCTTTAAATACATTCAACGATTTGGATATGAATGTAATAGATAGTATTCGAGAATACGATCCAATTGTAGCCTTTGTGGATGTTGACAGTACCCAATTGTACAAGAGGGTGATTTGTCAAGACAAAGAAATGTTACAACACGTGGTTAAATGTTTTGCTATTAAGTGTCATGCACCATATGAGGTTGTAGAATCGACACCGACGATTTGAGCAATTCAGTGTAAGAAGTGAGAAGAAGGATGCAAATGGAGACTTCGTGCAACAAAGAAAAAGTCGCATGGCTTTTTTGAGATCACTAAGTATGTTGACCAATATACATGTTTTTACTCAGAACTTAGTCAAAGTCATGTGTAGTTAGATTCATTGATGATTGCACTAGAGTTTTGTGATGTCGTAAGAGAAAAATAATCTATCAGCATGGCACAACAACAGATCGACATAAAATCAAAATTTGTATATCATGTTCCTTACCATAGTGTGTGAGAGGGCAAAAGAAAGGCGTTGGCTAAAGTGTTTGGTGACTAGGACGAGTCATACAAATTGTTACCCAGGTGGCTGTATAAGGTTAAACAGACCAATCCCGAAACATGTGTGGAGTGGAGAGTGAAAGAAACGTCAACTGAATGCCATGTTATCCTAACTTCTGTATTTTGGACATTTGGTCCTCGTATAGAAGCTTTTAATAAATGTCAGTCGATGATTCAGATAGACAATACCCACTTGTATGGAAAATATCGAGGAAAGTTAATGATTGCTATATTTGTTTATTGAAACGGACATCTTCTTCCACTTGCATTCGCCGTTACAGATGAGGAGTTTGCAGACTCATGGGGATGGTTCATGAAACACTTGAGAGAAATTGTAACACTCAAAGTGGTGTGTTTAATTTCAGATCAACACGTCGGATTCATCGCAACAGTGAACAATCCAACAAATGGTTGGACGAGACTAAAATGTCACCATCACTTACGACATATCGTTGGCAACTTCAATAAAAGGTACAAATTTAACACATTAAAAAATTATGTTTATCGTGTCAGGTGTCAATTTCAAATTTCAAAAGTTTAATAGTCATTGAGGACATCAAATGAATAAATCGAAGTTGTCTGAGTTTTTTTTTTACAGTATTGGTATAGAACAATTGACTCAAGCACGATGGAGGGTTCATATATGGGTGGATGACGACAAATCTATGAGAGTGCATAAATAGCATCTTCAAAGGAGCTCGAATGTTGCCGATAAATGCTCTTGCTCAAATAATATTCTTCAAGTGCGCAAATTATTTCAAAAAAAAAACAAAACAGAGAAGAAATAAGAGCTGCTTTGGAGCATCAAGATAAATACACCCGGTAACAATGGCCTACAATATTTAGTAAACATGAAGTATAGTCATATGATCAATACGAAGGTGTGTTTCATGTGAAAATTGAACGTCACATTCTCAATGCTAAAGGATAAAATGTTCAAATATTGAGGCTAAACGGGTCCGAGCAGTACTGTTCATATAACAAATGGCAAGCATTCGGAATTCCATTTCGCATTTTATGGCACTCACATGAACTACGAAAATTTTATTGAGGACAACTATAAACTGTCAACGTATGCTGCATGTTATTCTCCTCAATTTGAACCTATACCGCATAAAGATTAATGGATCATGCACCCTGATATGTCCATCTTACATGTTGACCCATCCTTTTTAAGGAAACCTAATAGACTAAAGAGTTCACGATACCATAACAACATGAATTGGACAGAACCAAACACTCCTCTACGATATGGGTTTTATAATCAGTTAGGTCATAATCGAAGAAAGTGTCCTTCGCTATTAAAATAGCTGTAGATAGTTAGGGATTTTTATTTTTAATATGTTTATTTTGTAAATAATAATTTTATTATATAGTTAATTTTTTTATTATAATTTATTATATTGTACATTATTTTTTTAAAATTAAGTTGTACATTATTTACTTCGAAATAAATAAATTTTTTCTTTTAGATCATGGTTTTAAATCCAAGACCTATTGATCTCGATGTTATGTACAACCAATTGATTCATCGATCATCAGTTATATGGCAAGATCGTACAACTGGCAAAATATCTTGCACACGTTGAGAAGCAGTTGTTTAGCTCACTATCCCACTCTACCCTTCAATACTACCGTTACTTTGTATGTCTAGATTTTTTGGAGTTGCCAGATTGGAATTCATTCAGCTAGATTGACATCTCATCACAACATTGGTCGAGAGATGGAGGCCTAAAATGCATACATTTCATATGTCCATTGGAACTATCACTTTAAGACATAGAAGTGTTGTTTGGGTTATCTGTTGACGGTGAGCTTGTCTCTTGAGTGATATATGATGACTGGTTAAAAATTTGTCAACTCTACCTCGATGTGACTCCACCTATCGATAAAATTAAGGATCGAGCCTAAGTCTGATATGGTTAGGGACACAATTCCATGAGCTCGCTGATGATATAGACGAGGAAATCGTTATGAGATATACGCGAGCATATATACTACAAATGGTGGGTGGAAGTTTATTTTCTGACAAATCAAGTCATTTTGTTCACTTGATGTTCCTACTACTGTTAGCTAACCTCTATGATGCTCGACGATATTTTTGGGGTTGAGCATATCTGACATGGTTGTATAGACAATTGTGCAAAGAAACAAAACCTAAAGTTCGCGACATTGCTGGGCCTTTGATACTTTTGCAGCTATGGGCTTGAGAACGATTTCCAACAATGGCTCCACATCTCCAACATGTAAATGACGCTTAGTTAGCTGGACGAGCCTACGATTCTTGGTATGTTATTTTAATTCAATTTAATTTTTATATTACTGATCTAGTTAATTTAGAAGCTAAATAATTAATTTAAAAATTTAGGTGGAGAGACAAATTTTATGTAACTAGGACATCCACACATGTAATCAGCCAGTATAGATACATGTTTGATCTGCTTCAACCTGATCATGTACATCAATACTGAACCAAATTGATTTTTTTTTATACAAATTTTTATTGTATTTGTCTTTAATATTTTTCAATATAATATTTTATATTTCAGATTATTTGGGAGTTTTACAAAGTTGTTATGAACACTTTGCCCAATTTCTATAAAAACGGTCGAAACATATGGCGGACAATAAGTCCTCTCATATGTTTTCACATTGTTGAAGGGCATCTTCGTGACAGGGTAATAAGTTAATTTGGTTTTCAACAGGATGTCCCATCGCCTTTAATACTGAACTCCTACTGCATGATATCGACTTACATAAATCAAAGATTTATTTGAAAAGGTTACACATTTGGTAGTGTGATGACACTATCGTGCAAGGTTTATTGCAATGGGGGTTTCTATTGGGCAGTTTGATAGGGATGTCACTCAAAACTACATCAACTGGTATAATAATATTACAAAACGCTACGTTACTCATCCGGGAGCAGCTGTGAGTCATCTAATACATAAATAAATATTATCTAATTATTTTTAATTTAAATTTATTTTAAATATTGTCTAATTGTATAATAATTTACAGAGATCGAATAATAGTAGATTCAGTGATGTTGCAAATGATCCAAATCAGGTTCTTGCTATATGCAGTGACAACGCAAGTTATATGGAGGAGACGTTCCTAGACGTAGATGACCTGTTTGAGAAGAAGAAGATGAGTTTGATGAGGTTGCCCACAATATGGAAGAATTTCCCCTTATGATGCAGTCGCAGAGCGAAACTGATTATATGTTAGTCTGATGATGATGATGCTAGCATTTGGTTCAGGATATTATAATTCAGAGGCTAGTCCATCGGCTTCATACATGCATGGACATGGCTGTGGTCGTAGAGAGTATAATGAATATTTATATTATGAAGGGCATGTAGAAGTATCAGAGCAATACCAAGAAGAACTAGAGCAACCTCAAGTTCGAAGTCGACGATGACAACTAGCTCGAAATCGACGACGTCCGCCTTATGAGACACATTGATTTTTTTATTTATTTCTAAATAAATGAGGTAAGAGTTTTATTCATATGAATATTTTAATTTACATGTTATTATTTTTAAAGTATGGAAGAAAATGTTAATGAGATATTATTTTCTATGATATTTTTTAGAGTTAAGTTATGAAAATGGTGGTCGAAAATAATAACAGAGTGAGGTCAAATATAATATACAATAAAATGAAAAAGGGAGGTCGAATATTAAAATAATATAAAGGAAAAGTGATAAAATGAAAAAAGGAGGCCGAAAATTAAAGTAATAAAATGGAAACCTTAGCGGATCCTATAAAGAGAAAGCCTAAAGAAGTCGAATGTTCAAAACTCGACTTACCCTTGTCGAGATTTGAACACTCGACTTCCTTTGTTGAGTTTTCAACTGAAATAAAAAAATACAAAATATTTCTCTAAATTCTTTTGAAACAACATTATTTTTCTACATAGTTTTATTACAAAGAACAATATTTTTCTAAATTTACCGATCTAATTTTCCTCGCATTTTCGTAATATTTGTTTGTCGAATAATACTTCTAGACTACACCTATTTTTGTTGTCTAGTGACTTGGGACAATAAGATAGTGTCACTACCTATGTGACATGCATTTTGTTGCTCTTTTGTTTTATGTTTTAAGGTAGTTGTTTTTTTTTAAATTGTTTTAGGTTTGATCTATTTTAAAATGGATAAGGATTAGGTGCAACCAAAGCTCCACCTAACCATTTACATATATTTTTTTAACTACAAAGGAAAAACAAAAAGAAAGTTTTTAAAAGAAATTGGCACATGACAAATTTTAGTTGGGCAATTGCTTGGGATGTAGCACACAAGTTTTTCTTTTTAAAATATATGCATAGTAATAGGATACCAAGCAAATGTATACATAAAACTTTTAAAACCATTGTATCTAAAAACTGAATATTAGTTGAGAATGAACATCCATTGCTCTAATTCCCAACGCCAAGACATGGCTAGAAGAGACCCCCACTTCGATCTCTTTATACTGAACTATGGTTAGGAGAGACCCCTACGTTGATCTCTTTATTGAACTACTTATGTGGATGTGGAGTTTTCTAAGTACCGTCAACACCTTAGATACATTTACTCAGATACCTTCCTTACCTCTAGTATCCGCTCACTTAAGCTATCAAGTTCTTGAATAGCATTAAAAAGAATAGTTTTCAAATATAGCATAGAAATCTCTTTAGGATACTTTCCCTACCTTCAGTATCCTTTTTCATTATGTTTAGGAATACCAACACATATACTTTGATAACCTTAGGTACTTAAAACATAGTACATCAAGCTTCATTCAACCTTAGCTTTAACCCTAACACATGCTCAACAACATTAAGAGCACATATGCTTCAAAACATCATACAAATACTTGTAACATAAACATGTCATAGAATCTCCTTTTGAAGACTACCATGGTTCAACCATTGTACCAAAGCATGTTTCATAAACTTTGTAACTAGCACGCGTTTATAAACTTTAGAGAAATGCATTGGTTGGAACTTCTTATAAAATAACCAACATAAAAGCAACTGTTAATAAAGCATAGATTATTAAAATATTTATAAACCATTAATAAATCATTTATAGTCACTCATAGCTCATCGAGGCACTTAAACGGTTTATATGCCTCTCCTAGCTCTTCTCGATCTGAAAGGACATAATCCCCGGTTAGATTCCTTATAATTCTCAACAAAAAGCTTCAGGTAGCTCACTTACTAATGAAACTTTCACCAAAAAAATAGCATTATTAGAAAGATAATCATTATGAGCGAGATTTACCACTTCTAGCGAGATTTATTACTTCTAGCGAGATTTGTGACTTTTCCAGCGAGATCTTCATCCTTAGCGAGATCCTCCTCCTTTTTATCTCTAGCTCGCTCTCGCTCATTCTCTTATCTCCCGCTTGCTCTCACTCACTATGGTGAGTTGCCTTCTTAATCTTCCCAAGCAGCTGCCTGCTTACGCACCGATTTCCTATTCCAATTTCAAAAATTCATAACTCAAAATCGAGGACTCTTTTTAACAAACATCCCTCTACAAACTTTTTAGAATTGAGATAGCTTTCTTATCTTCAAAATATCAGCTGAAAATTCCATGTAGTTTATCCTAGATGTTTCAATCTTCACTCCGGGTTCTAATTAATTTGAGAATCTGCCCCTTCTGCAAATTCTTCACTTTTTGCTATTTTCTATGTGAGATCTTTCTCCGGAAAAACATCCTAAAAAAATAGATCCTTCCAGCACTTAGTGAACTCACTTAATTTGCTCAAGTCATTTTCCAAAACCGAGCTTCTGAATTTCCTCTCCCTTTTATACTTCCTTCCGCCTCCCCTATTCAAGGATCAAACTGCCACCTCATCCAGCACTTAGTACTTCCGGCCAATTCTTATTAGTGAGTTTCTTCAATTAATTTATTTTTCCTTCCCTTCCTTCACAACCCACGTTAGTCCTTTGCCTCATAATATAAAGTTAGCGTGCATTGTATACTCCATTATCTAACACCCAGCGCCTATCATTTAGCGCCCAGCGTCTATCGTCTAGCGCCCAACGTCTATCATCTAGCACCCAACATCCATCGTGTAGTGCCCATCATCTATTGTCTAGCACCTAACATCCATCGTCTAGCGCCCAACGTCTATCATCTAGCACCCAACATTCATCGTGTAGTGCCCATCATCTATTGTCTAGCACCCAACATCCATCGTCTAGTGCCTAACGTCTATCGTCTAGCGCTTGTCGTGCAGCTCATCATCTAGCGCTGATGCCGATCGTGCAGTGCCAATGCCTCATCGTTTAGTGCTATCATCCAAAGTATAGTGCTATTATTTAGCGAGATCCTTCGTATCGTCTAGTGCATCGTTCCGCTCTGCGTGATTACTACATGATCACCCAGCCCCCGCCTACACGATCGCCTACTTCATTGTGTAGTGTCATTCACTTACTAGACGATCGCATACCCAATTGTATAGTGCCACTCATCTGCTACACGATCGTCCAGCGCCTTTGCTCGCACACACTTGAGGGTGCCACAAGTCTTATCAATGCATCATGCCTTTCAACCCATGCGTTCATCCTTAGTACCAACGCATAGTTTACCGTTGCCTTTAACACTTAACCTCTACAGGCCTTGGTTGCTACACACGCAACCCCATGCGTCCACACTTCTCCATCAACGCATGCCTACACTTTGCTTCCATACTTACCAAATTTCCACTTGTTATATTATCTAAACTCACCCTTGACTAAGTATTTCTAACACTTAAAATTTTCTTCCTCCATCGACCTACCTTCTTTACCTTCTTTCATAATTTTACTTAACACGCTTATTACTCACTTATGTAGAAAAAATGGAGTACAGGGTTTACAATTACCTCTCCCATAAAGAAATTTCGTCCGCGAAATTTGCTCAGACTTACTTATAACTAGAGTTTCACCACATCCTTTGGTCATAAAATTTACAACCTTCTTCTTTTCTTTCCTCTTTCTTTCTTTTTCTTTTACTATGCTTCGTTGCGCTACTCTAATATAACTTTGTCCATATTAAATAATACTAGTATGTATGAACAACTTGGTCATAATAGTTCACTGTATTTGTTACATCCTCTGGTGACTCTTTCATTTTCCACTGAGTCATAGTATTCATTTATTACTAGGGTGGTCCTTTTCTATTTCCTAGCAATACCACTGGAACATTCTTGGGAGAAGACATTCTTTCTACTATAACATACTTGGGAGAAGACATTCTTTCTACTATAACATTTCCCAACTATGGCTTATCGTACTGTATACATAAGGTTTTCTTAACTGTACTAGTCCCTAGCTCAGTCACAATTCAAACTTCAAGCTATTACCTGGAACATCAGCAGATCTGGACCTTTCCCTTTTTGTCTTCTACTGACCATTTTGTCCCTTATTTTTATACTCAACGTACCCCTGGTACATTTCGAGCTCACTATTGCTCATCTTTTCCCTCCTCTTGGGATTAATCTGACTAGGACTTCCTCTAGATTACACCCTTTCCCCTGAATTCACTAGAATAGACCACATTTGTCACCAACCTCTAAGCAAACCTGCTACACATTCTATTCCTAGTGAAAAGTCTATGTTTACCTGCATGACTCCTGACTTCTACTCAGGTACCAGTAGTGGATCGAGTAATCCTGTCAGCCTCTGCCCTTCAGGTTTCACTTGTTGACAAATCAAACATCGGTCTACCCACTCAGCTATGCCTTTCTTCATTGTAGGCTACCACTACAATTTCTTCAAGGTTTTATACGTCTTGGTGTTTCTTGGATGCATGGAGTAAGCAGAACTGTGTGCCTATTCCAAAATAGCTTGCTTAAGCTGCAACACATTAGGCACCCACATTCCTCATTCCTTTACTAACATTCCATCTACTCCTAACTAAAAATTAGTTCTTACTCCCTTGCTCACTTCTTTTGCAAGCTTCTAGAGATCAGGATCCTTCAACTATTCATGCTTAAGATCTTCCATCAAAATAGGTCTTACCTGAAATGTAGCAATCAATCCACCTTACTGACCTACTCATAGAGTGGCCCTAGAACTCCTAAACTCCTGGAGTAACATTCCTGATACCGGTCCAAGAACTTCTTTGGATCCTAAGGATTTCCTGCTCAATGCATCAGCTACAACATTTGATTACCATGGTGGTACTCGATTGAGCAGTTATAGTCTTTTTTCAGTTCAACCGATCTTTGTTGTTGTAGGTTCAGTTCCTTCTGATCAAAGATGTACTTCAGATACATTGGTGGGTCTTTCCCAATTCACTATAGCTTCAGTCTTTGATAACAGGCAGAAATGCACATTATCATAGTACTAAGTTCTTAAACAATGCTGGCTTGCATTGATAAAATAAGTTAGATTGTGTCCGAAAAGCATTAAGTTTATTACATTGTGGTCGCATGCGTTCATCGTATAGGAACAGTTGTTTTTTGTATTTTTATGCAGAATATGTGTTGACGCAAGGCGAAAATTGCGATCATAGGAAATCATTGGTCGAGCGCAGCATTATCGCAAAGCTTTGCGGTGATTGTGTTCAGAAACATTTGCTCAAGAAGGATTGCCGCAACTTGGTGGGCGCAACTTGGTGGGTGCATCTAGATGAAAGGCATAATTAATCGCGATTGGACAAAAAGTTGATGATGGTCAAATCCGAATCAAGCTGATAGCCGTTAACGATAATAAGTACATTTAGCTTTTCGGTGACAAATATTCGACGCATCAGTCAGGGAATTAAAGCCATCCCAACTGAGCAATCATAAGAGAGAAGCTGCCTTCACCCCGAAGCTCTATAAATACCAAAGGCATCCTTCACAAAAGGGGTTCGAAAATTTAAAAGTTCGGATCAGTTAGCTCATCACATCTTTGTCCATAGTTTTCCCTTTTATTTTAAGGCGGTGCAAGAGAAGAGTAGAGATGCCGGAGATCCCTCAGGGCAACTCGAGAGAGAACCTTGAAGCATAGAAGCAGAGAGCGGGTCGACTCTCGTGAGAGCGAGATTATCTTTTGAACACAAGTAGAAAGATAGTGTAAAAGCCTTGGAAGCAAGAGATTACTACCAGGCTCTTTATTCTATTCTTGCATTGTTGTTTTGTACTTCATCTTTATATTTATACAATAAAAGTTCTTATTCTACATTTGTTCACTCTCTTAGTATGCATGAGTAGCAAAACTAGTCGAACGGGTTGAGAAGAACTGAGCTAACATGACCTAGGAAGTTCATTGCTTATGATTATCTTGTGTTATGTTGTGCCAAATATCCCTTTAGAACTACTTGAGAGAGAGTCTAAAGAAAGAACCTAAGACTTGAGAGAGCTAGGTTAGAATCTAGACTCGAGAGAGCAAGATTAGAACTGCATAAACAAGAGTTAGAGACTTAGAGATAAGCTCTGTTTGCCAACCTGCATCGCATGCATCCTAGAGATAGGAATGATATTATATGGTCGCCTTATTTGTGTGTGTGTCATTTTTTCATCGCATAAATAAGAATAGAGTCTTATGTGTAGGTCCTATAGACTTATCGCATATATCGCCTGCGTTCTAGCCTTAGAAGCCGTGGCATTTGCACTGAGAGGTGGTTTACTGTTGTATGCATGTTGCATGATCGCATAGCATGAACGCATCCTAGGAAGTATTAGCCAAAACTTTTCTCAACCCGTTCACCACATACTCATCGCATCTTCTGTTTATTCAACTCTTTTCAAACTTCGCCGCATTTGTTTATTTTTCATTACTGCAAACATCAACCTCAACAACTATTGATTTATTTGGTTACCGCAAAGTTTTCCTAAAAATTACCACCGCAACTTGTTTTCCCAAGTCCTTGAGTTCGACCCTGGACTTTTCAGGAAACTCCGTGGGGTTGACACTTGGATTCCGTTGAGAAAACTTGAGTGCTCAACGCATTTTCATCATCTCATTTCATCCATAATTGCACATCATAAAATCATGCATCATTTTTGGCGCCGTTGCCGGGGACTTCGGTAAAATAGTGTGCTAACGGTAATTTTTCTGAATTCTTTGCAGACTCTCAATCTCTGGCGAATAACGACCCAGAGATTGAGAGGACGTTCAGACGACGATTAAGAGATCGCCAACAACAACAGTCAGACAAAGAAGAGATGACGAAGGAGCCTGGAAACGGAGCACCAAACAAAAACAACGTCATGGTGAATTCAATCCTTCTGGCTAACGATCGCAATAGACCCATAAGGGACTATGTATCGCCAAACCACTATGATTTCTCCCTAGGAATCATGAGGCCTGCCCTTGATGGAAGTCAATTCGAAATGAAACCAGTGATGCTGTAGTTGATCCAAACTGCAGGACAATTCGGAAGTTGGCGTGGCGAAGACCCGCATGCCCACCTCCGTAGCTTTATCGAAATTTGCAATACTTTTGTGTTCCCGAACATCTCTGTCGAAGAAGTTTGACTAACTTTGTTCCCATTTTCTCTATGTGATCATGCAAGAAAATGGGTGTATTCCCTCGAGCCGAGAGAGATCACTTCATGGGAACAGGTCGTAGAGAAATTCACGAAGAAATATTTTCCACCGAATGAGAATGCTAGACGAAGGAAACTCATACAAAATTTTGAACAGGACATAGACGAATCGCTCAGCGATGCCTGGGCGAGGTTTAAGAGGTTGGTTGGGAACTGTCCACACAATGGTTTGCCAGACTGCCTTCAGATGGAAATCTTTTATCATGGTTTAAATCTCACTTCGCAGACTGCTGTCAATGTGGCAGCCGCTGGTGGTCTGCTTGACAAAACGTATGACGAGGCTAAGAATATCTTTGATCGCATCTCTAAGAACCATGAAGATTGGAGAGAGAGTGATCAGAGACTGAGAATCAAGGATAACGACGCAAGTAATGGTGCTATTACTTCACTATAGAATCAGATGACCGCAATGATGAACTTAATTCAGGGAATTACGATTAGCAGCCCAACACCGCAAAATGGGCAAGTCAATGTAATCAGTTAAAACACCGCAAGGTGTGCGACTTGCGGTGATGGGTACACAATGAAAGAATGCCCGCAGAATCCACAGTCCATTTACTTTGTAAAAAATAATCCCTTTTTGAATACCTATGACCCTGGGTAGAGAAACCACCCCAATTTTACATGGAAGAATCAGCAGCAAAATTTCCAACTTGTGGCGCAGAAAGAAGGGCCACCTGGATTCTTCCCGTGCAATAACAGTCAGACAAGAAATGAAGCTAGCAATCATCCTGCTTGGAGAGCCTGTTGAACCAATATATAGAGAAAAATGAAACTGTGCTTCAAAGTCAGACTACGTCCATCTGCAATCTAGAATTACAGATGGGCCAGATTGCAAGTGAGTTAAGGAACAGACTGCAAGGGGCTCTTCCGAGTTCAATAGAACTCCCACACAACCCGAAGGGATCAGGTAAAGAGCAATGTCAGGTTGTGACACTGTGGAGTGGAAAAACTGTGGAGGGAGAATGAAAAGAGCCGAGTCGGACTGCTCCCATTGTGGCAGAACCTGAAATTGCGGTGATCAAGAAGAAGAAGGAGAAAAAGAAGCAATAGAACCATAAGTTGCATCGACCTCAAAGCCAACAGAGAAGGGGACTGTGAGAGTGTAGTTACCACCTTTCCCGCAGAGACTTGAAAAGAAAAAAATGAAGAGGTACAGTTGATGGAACACGAGATGCAGTGGAAAAAGTATCTAATTACACTTTAATTGCTTTTAATTTAAAGGAAAAAAGCATGCAATTGAAGGAAAAAACAGTAGATTAAAAATTTCCTTTGAAGCTCCCGAAAACCGCTTTTCCTCATTGAATCTCGACCCGAACTCTTTCGAACCACCACTACAGTTGACCTATTATCCTCTAGACTCAGAATCGGATTGTGGGACCTGGTGGATGAAGAAACCGAGAGAAAGAAATAGATGGAAAAAGAAATGGATTTTTGGGTTTGGTTTTGGGTTATGAATTTTCCTCAAACTAGTGTTTTTTTTTTAGCCCAAATTTGAAAACAATTTTGGCAAAATGGACTCTGTTGAAATCTTGATGGACGACTTCTCTGTTTATGGGAACACCTATGAAGTCTGTTTAGGCAACGTGGAGAAGATACTGAAGAGATGCGAAGAGTCGAGTCTGGTTCTTAACTGGGAAAAATGTCATTTTATAGTTAAGGAGGGCATCGTATTGGGGCACAAGGTTTTTCGGGACGGGTTAGAGGTGGATAAAGCAAAAATCGAAGCTATTGAAAAACATCCTCCTCCAACAAGCATGAAGGTTGTACAAAGTTTCTTGGGGCACGCTAGATTCTACAGATGCTTTATCAAATACTTTTTGAGAATAGCACGACCATTGAGTGCGTTGTTGGAGGCTGATAGAAAATTTGATTTTGACAACAATTGCCTCAACGCATTCAGAATTTGGAAGAATGCGCTGATTACCGCACCCATGTTGATTGCACCTGACTGGACACTTTCTTTTGAAATAATGTGCTATGCAAGCAGGTATGCAATGGGAGCAGCTTTGGCACAGAAGAGAAAAACAATCTTACATCCCATCGCATATGCGAGTAAGACGTTAAATCCTGCGCAGACCAATTATACCACAATAGAGAAAGAGCTTCTTGCGGTAATTTTTGCGTTGGAAAAATTTCGAGCATATCTGTTGGGGATGAAGGTACTCATCCTTACTGATCATTCAGCAATAAAGTACTTAATGACAAAGAAGGACGCGAAGCCGAGGTTGATCAGATGGGTTCTCCTCTTTCAAGAATTTGACATAGAAATAATTGACCGAAAGTGGACGGAGAAGCAAGTTGCGGATCACTTGTCAAGATTGGAAAACCCTGAGGTTGACTGCAATGAGTCGGAGGTGAGTGCGGTGTTCCCAGATGAGCAGGTGTTCCATATTGAAGAATTGCCTTGGTACGCTGACATAGTCAACTATCTGGTTTGTGGACAATTTCCTGAAGATTATACCTACCACCAACAGAGGTAGCTCAAATATGAATGCATATATTATTACTGGGATGAGTCGAATCTGTACAAAAGGGGGGTACACCAGATTCTACGACTATGCGTACCAAATGCTGCTCAACAACGCATATTGTCGTAATGTCATGACTCACCATATGGTGGCCAATTTGGAGGATAGCGCACCGCAGCCAAGGTTTTACAGAGTGGATTCTTTTGGTTAACATTGTTTAAGGATGCGCCTGACTATGCCAGAAAGTGTGATCGGTTCCAACGCACAGGTAACATTTCATGGAACCATACAATGTCAATGAACGCCATCTTGGAGCTGGAATTGTTCGACGTGTGGGGTATTAATTTCATGGGACCATTCCCTCCCTCGAATGGTAAACCTATATTTATTAGCCGTCGACTATGTATCAAAGTGGGTAGAGGCAGTGGCGTGCACCGTAAGCGATGCGGCGGTAGTCTCTCAATTCCTGAAGAAGAACATTTTCACTCGTTTTAGCACCCCACGTGCCATAATAAGTGATGAGGGGTCTCACATTTTCAATCATACCGTTAAGGAGCTACTGCGCAAATACAACATTCTCCACAAAGTGGCCACCGCATACCATCTGCAAAAGAATGGTCAGGCCGAGGTGGCCAATCGGGAGGTTAAACTGATACTCGAGAAGGTAGTAAGCCTTCGCAAAAAGATTTATCAACAAAGCTCGACGATGCATTGTGGGCATACCGAACTGCATTTAGAACACCCCTAGGTATGCCCCATATGCGTTGGTATTTGAAAAGGTATGTCATTTGCCTCTGGATCTGGATACAAGGCAATGGGGCGGTGAAGAAACTGAATTTTGATTTGAAGAAAGCAAGAGAAGCACGAAAAACGCAACTGGTCGAGCTAAAAGAATGGAGGATTAACGAATATGAGAATGCAAAGATTTATAAGGACACACCAAGCGCTGGCACGACAAACACATATGTGGTAAGAACCTCCAAGTCGGGCAGAGGGTCTTACTATTCAACTCACAACTACGGCTTTTCCCGGGAAAATTAAAGTCACGTTCGTCCGGACCATTCATAGTTAGACAAGTTTTTCTGCATGGCGCAGTTGAATTATCAAATGATGACAAAACCAACATTTTCAAAGTTAATGGGCAGCAAGTAAAGGCGTATCATGGAGAAGGTTGGCATCGCCAAGTCGACTCCGTGGAACTAAAGAACTTTGAATAAAGAAGGAAGTAGGAGGTCTCTGCGTTATCAGACGATCGAATCCATCAGGGACGAAAGTTTTGGGAATCATGGAATCTTCAATTCTCCTCTACTACTCAGAATTTTCAATTCACTATATCTTTTCAGTCTTTATCAATTCTTACTCTTATTGTTCTGAAAAAAAAATTTTGCGGTAAAAGAATGTTGTTTTGTTTAAACTTATTTGACTCTCTCTCTGTTTTTCTTGCAACGATTGAGGCGATGAATTGCGGAGGTGTTACACGCAGAAGCAACTTATCTCATTCCATCACTGCAATCCAAAGAAGATAGATCGCCGCAAAGAAGAATGCATCAATACACAATGTGGACGACAGCACAAATTTGGGGGTTGTATTCTTCCTTCACTCTTTTTTCAAATTTTGCACTATCACATCACATTTTAGTTTTAAAAGTCTTATCACCACATCCTCTTTGATTACCGAAATCATTTGACATGGATAAATTTAGTAAGTTACCGCATGCTGTCTCTTTGCCAATTATGATTTCAATGATAAAAAAACATACATCTATTTCTTTCGTATATACTTGAGTCAACTTAACTTTAAGATAGTCACCTCATGAAATATTTCTAGAAGTTAGGGGTTTGCTAGCTTTCTTTCAAACTCTCTTTACGAAGCTTTCTAAGAACATCACATGACTTCTTTCAATCTTTTGGCAATGAGAACATTGCTACATTTTAAAATTAGGGGTGAGGTATTTATTTTCGACCTTGCTATTTAAAAAAAAAAATTGAGAATAACAACTCCACTATCAACGCAATGGGGAAACCCATGTTGATAAGAGTTAAGTTAAGAAGGGCACTTACCCGTAGTTGGATGTCCGCATGACACACGTGGGGGCAAGCCAAAATGAATGTAAGTTGCCAGGATCAACGCATAAATAAATGACCGCAACTTTGCTAACAAGTAGGTATGAGTTTAGTCTGAGGAAGAGCGCATTGCTCGTAGTTGGATGTCCACATGAAACACGTGGGGGCAGACCAAAGCGAAGACAAGGCACTGATGACATGAATGCATGCCATCTTAGTTCTTTTACTTAGAATTATGAAGGTTGTTAGGCAAAATATGCGGCAATCATGTTAGGAATTCACGTGAAAAAGAGTTTGCACCGATCAGCATGATGAATCTCAGCTAACCCGTTACTTTGCGTTAGTTATGCGTTCAATATTCTATTTTTGTAGCCAATGTAGGAAATGAATGCAAACACGGAAACCAAACCACCGCATTGACGACCACATGCAGAGAAACTCTCAATCGCAAGGCAAACGTATTAGATCAATGCATGGGTGTTGCGGTGATCAGCCGCATGCGTCCATCACATGAGGATTACGCTCGTTTGTCGATTGCGGTCATCATGTAGAGTTGCGGTATTAAGCGAATGCGGCCATTGAATGATTGCGGCTACGTGAAAATTCAAACTAATGGGATCAACGCAAGGTAGGTGGAATGAATGCATCAACGCATTTATCTCGAGAAAATCCAAAAGATGATGTTGACATTTAACTTACCACGCCATTGGTGGCAGAGGTTCAGAAAAGGACTAATGCGCCGAATGTCAGACTCAGAGCATTCCAATTAATGCTGTTGGTGACCCAAGCTCTATAAATAGAGGCCGATAAGCTAAAATTCAAGTGATCCAGAGATTATCCCTCAAATCGGGGATTTTCCCCGCGATCCAGACAAATGCGTGAGAATATGCCTGAGAGTTCTTTACCTCCCTGATCCATTTCGAGTGACGACTAGAGCCTTCGATCGGAGCTAGATCTCGAGAGAGTCATCTCCTTCGCCCATCCATGGCACCACCGGCAGCCTTAATGCACATCCGTTGGAAGCAAAGTTTTGCTTCCAGCCGGTCATTTCCTTTTCCTTTCATTTGCTATATTGTATTGTATGACATTTTGAATTAAGGAATTAATACGATCTGTTTTCAATGCATTTCTCTGTTCCTTCAACTCCATCACCATCTTCTTTGCTTAGCATCTTTACTTTCATTGCAACACTTAGTGAGATTGCTTGGGTATTGCATACTTAGTCATGTTGATTAGGGATATGAAGCATGTAGCAATCTACCGAGAGGTGTGCATTGTGTGACTATGTGAGTAACCTTATTTTCATAGTGTGAAGCTATAGCAACTCCTGTCTATAGGCTAACGCATTGCTTGTCTATGAGTAAAGTCAGCAACAACCAACTGCCCGAGAGGGTAAGAGGTTGGTCACATTAAGCAATGTATGCATTGTTCACTAGAGATAGGAATAATCTTGTGTCAACCAAGTTCATGCGGTTACCTTGTCCTATGACTGCATCGTTCATCATTTAGGCATACTCAGGAGAGTAGTCTAAAACCTAAATCTAAGACTCGAGAGAGTGGATTGGAACACATAGTCAAGAACAGGGAACTTAGAGATAAGCTCCGTTTGTTAACCTACATCGCATGCACCCTAGGAATAGAAATGATATTAAGTTGTCACATATTTGTGTGGATGTCATTTTTTCATCGCATAAATAGGAATAAAGGCTTATGTGTAGGTCCTATAGACTTAGCGCATATATCGCATGCATTCTAGCATTAGAAGCCATAGCATTCGCACCGAGAGGTGGTTTACTATTGTATGTGGGTTGCATGATTGCAATGGCTTGCGTTGACTGAGGTTGCCCTTGCGATCACTCTTAAGTATTGCAATGAAAACATCTCCACATTTTATCTACTTTTCCCATTCATTTATTTCATGTCAAGTGTTGTCGTATCTCTACCTCTCATGCATATTCTCATCGCGTTGTTTGTTAGATAAGAAGTAGGAGTAGGATAAACTTAGCAATATCCCCTCCATTCTTTTATTTATACCGCCATATGCACATCACCGCAAACATATAGTTACAAGTCCCTGTGTTCGACCTCGGATTATCTAAGAAATTTGTATTGGAATTATACTTGGTTCCAGTTGTAAGAAAACTTGTGGCAGGATGCACGGTCATCGCATACATTCATTAACGCATTATCAGTTCAAACACATGACCATCGACGCATGACTATCAACGCATATCTTAGGAATATGCATCGCATAACACGTCCACGGGATTTTGGTTGTCGAGTAAAATTGACTTCCAATTTCCCACCACCAGGCACTTGGATCAGTGCAAGGTCAAAAAAAAAAATAATTGTGTAAAGAAATATGCAAGGATAAAATCATTTGACACCCCGATGGAAAAGTTTTCTTTTGAAATAAATCATGCGATGTCCTGGAATTTAGTAAAGTCCTTTTAAACGTTAATCTTGCGGTTCTTAGGTCCTAGAAATATTTTAAGAGGAGACTTGAATAAGACTTAAGGAAACTTTGGCATATAGGATTTGAACGAAGTATCCTTGAGAAATCTCGGAAAAGAACATTCGATCGATTTACTAAAGGAAGTCTTTAGCATATACTTGAGGACAAGCATTGTTTAAATTTGGGGTGTGATAACGGGCAGAAATGCACGTTATCATAGTACTAAGTTCTTAAACAATACTGGATTGCGTTGATAAAAAATATGTTAGATTGCGTCCAAAAAGCATTAAGTTTATTACATTGCGGTCGCATACGTTCATCGCATAGGATCAGTTGATTTTTGTATTTTTATACAGAATATGCATTGACGCAAGGCGGAAATTGCGATCATAGGAAATCATTGGTCGAGCGCAACATTACCGCAAAGCTTTGCGGTGATTGTGTTCGAAAACATTTGCTCAAGAAGGATTGCCGCAACTTGGTGGGCGCATCTGCGTGAAAGGCATAATTAATCAGGATGGGACAAAAAGCTGATGACGGTAAAATCCGAATTAAGCTGACAGCCGCTAACGATAACAAGTACATTCAGATTTTCGGTGACAAATATTTGGTGCATTAGTCAGGGAATTAAAGCCATCCCATCTGAGCAATCATAAGAGAGAAGCCGCCTTCACCCCAAAGCTCTATAAATACCAAAGGCATCCTTCAGAAAAGGGGTTCGAAAATTCAGAAGTTCGGATCAGTTAGCTCAACATGTCTTTGTCCATAGTTTTCCTTTTTATTTTAAGGTGAAGCAAGAGAAGAGTAGAGATGTCAGAGATCGCTCAGGGAAACTCGAGAGAGAATCTTGAGGCGTAGAAGTAGAGAGTGGGCCGACTCTCGCGAGAGTGAGATTATATTTTGAACACAAGTAGAAAGACAGTGTAAAAGCCTGGGAAGCAAGAGATTGCTACCAAGCTCTTTATTCTATTCTTGCATTGTTGTTTTGTACTTCATTTTTATATTTATACAATGGAAGTTCTTATTCTACATCTGTTCACTCTCTTAGTATGCATGAGTAACAAAACTAGTCGAATAGGTTGAGAAGAACTAAGCTAACATGACCTAAGAAGTTCATTGCTTGCGATTATCTTGTGTTATGCTGTGCCAAATATCCCTTTAGAGCTACTTGAAAGAGGGTTTAAAGAAAGAACTTAAGACTCGAGAGAGCTAGGTTAGAATCTAGACTCAAGAGAGTAAGATTAGAATTGCATAAACAAGAGATAGAAACTTAGAGATAAGCTCTGTTTGCCAACCTGCATCGCATGCATCCTAGAGATAGCAATGATATTATGTGGTCGCCTTATTTGTGTGTGTCATTTTGTCATCGCATAAATAAGAATAGAGGCTTATGTGTAGGTCCTGTAGACTTATCGCATATATATCATGCTTTCTAGCCTTAGAAGCCGTGGCATTCGATCCGAGAGGTGGTTTACTGTTGTATGCATGTTGCATGATTGCATAGCATGAACGCATCTTAGGAAGTGTTAGCCGAAACTTTTCTCAACCCGTTCACTGCATACTCATCGCATCTTCCATTTATTCAACTCTTTTCAAACTCCACTGCATTTGTTTATTTTTCATTACCGCAAACATCGACCTTAACAACTATTGATTTATTTGGTTACCGCAAAGTTTTCCTAAAAATTACCACTGCAACCTATTTTCCCAAGTCTCTGATTTCGACCCTGGACTTACCGGGAAACTCAGTGGGGTTTACACTTGGATTTTGCTGAGAAAACTTGAGTGCTCAATACATTTTCATCATCGCATTTCATCCATAATTCCATCTCTTTAATTTTTTCAGGTACCACAACTTGTCACGTGGGCTAAATAGGCTTCACATCTTTTACTTAGCAGCTTCCTAGCCTCCACTGCTGATATTAACCTTCCTGAAAGTATTCTTTTGCTTCCTACAAATATTATCTCTTGCCTACTAAATCTCTTGAACATTATCTATTCTTAAAACATTCCATACGGTCGTACTATTTATTCGAGAAATCCATGCTCTAAAGTGACATCAATTCCAGGAAATCTAATGTAATCACTTCATAAACTATAATTATCAATAACTACCCCACAGCCTGTAAAACTCTTATATTATTACAACCCCTCCACAGTATAATAATAACTATTTAGGGACATGCTCTCTACAATCTTTCCTATAAGCAATGCAACATTCTAGATAAAAATAAAGGTATAGCACCATAAGCAACTATTTCATAAATATACTGGTACGTAAAGTTACTTTACCTTTCAAAACATCAGGAGACTCTTCTGCCTCCTGATGGGTCACTTCGTAAAATGTGCACCACCGTTGAGGTCGTCCTACTCCCTTTCTCGTTTTTTTTCTCTTAAATCCCTTCCTTGGGCTCCTAAGCCATTAGGCTGATCTATAATCTGTAAAGTCATTCTGTGTTCTATCTGAACTCCTCGACCTAGCTGGGGGTATTCCTTTTTGAAGTGTCCTACCTTTCCCCATTGGAAACATACGCTTTTCCCTCTATAACATGTCCCTCGATGATGCTTACCACAATTCGTACATACAGGTTTCTTACCGGTACTAGCTACTGGCTCGGTAGGATGCCCAAACCTTGATCTATCACCCATACTAACCACAAGTCTTGGGTTCTTTCTTCTTACACCATGCTGACTTGTAGCTACCAGTCTCTTCCTAACTACTTGACCAGAAAATGGAGGTCTAGAACTCTCACCTTTCGACTTGTTGAAGCTCGTTGTCATTCTTCCTTTGCTTTCCATCCTTTATCAGTACCTATTAGGTCTTTCTCAATACCGTACTTCCTTTCTGAACCTACCAGAATCGACTCGACACTTTCCACCAACCATTTGCCGATCCTATTAAATATTCTGTCCTCTAACTTAGGATTTGTTCCTATCTGCGGAATCCTCAGCTCCCCGTATGAAGTTGTTTCCTGATTTACCGGGTCTTTACCTTTTCGTTCACTAAAAATTGGATTCCCTCGAGTATCGAAAGTTCTAAAGGTAGGGTCAGGGTTCTCATCTGTTGTCTGACTGCTCTGCATGCCTCTTCTTCAAAGCGTCATTTCCTAATTATGTAGTACACATGTTAGGAACTTACGTTTAGGGACCTAGACTCATGCATGAACTGTCTCTCTTTTCCCAAAATCTTATGCTTTGATACCAACTTATCACACCCCCTCCCAGATTACCCTTCTCGATCCATAAGTGAATGTGACGATAGTAGTTACCAACTCTTTTGTGGCACTTACTGCCAAACTAATATCCTTAACTTGCTTAAATCACTAGAATACATATATAACATTCACCAAACTAATGAAACTTTAAAAATAACCTTAGAACACTAGGGATCAACAACACATAATTACATCATATTAACACATACGGGGTTCAGCGGTCCCAATATACTTTACTAGTCCCTAATATGAGAACCACATGTGTACAAACATTTACAGAGTAAACACCTAAAACTTCTCTCTACACTTTGGACTTTTAACTGGAGTCCTTGAGTGGTAGAGCAGCATGACAGCTAACCTCTAGGGAGATGACCAATACCTGGGAAAAGAAAAACATTTGAAAGAATGAGCGATTCGCCCAGTGAGTGGCTGAATAAAAACATAAATCTCATACTTAAACTGAAAGCTAGAAAACATAATATTGGAACTAGAATATGCCAAGCAAACGTGTACATAAAACTTTTAAATCCATTGTATCTGAAAAATGAATCTTAGTTGAGAATGAACATCCATCGCTCTCATTCCCAACACCAAGCCATGGCCAGAAGACACCCCTACTTCGATCTCTTCATACTGAACTATGGCTAGGAGAGACCCCTACGCTGATCTCTTTATTGAACTACCTACGTGCACATGGAGTTTTCTAAGTACCGTCAACACCTTAGGAACATTTACTCAGATACCTTCCTTACCTTCAGTATCTGGGCCACTTAGGCTATCAAGTTCTCGAAGAGTATTAAAAAGAATAGTTTTTAAATATAGCATAGAAATCACTTTAGGATACCTTCCCTACCTTCAGTATCCAATACCAACACATATACTTTGATAACCTTAGGTACTTAAAACATAGTACATCAAGCTTCATTCAACCATAGCTTTAACCCTAACGCATGCTCAACAACATTAAGAGCACATATGCTTTAAAACATAATACAAATACTTGTAACTTAAACATTTCATAGAGTCTTCTTTTGAGAACTACCATCGTTCAACCATTGTACCAAAGCATATTTCATAAACTTTGTAACTAGCATGCATTTATAAACTTTAGAGAAACGCCTTGCTTGGAACTTCTTGTAAAATAATCAACATAAAAGAAAATTTTAATAGAGCATGGATTACTAAAATATTTATAAAACATTCATAAATCATTTATAATCACTCACAGCTCGTCGGGGCTCTTAAATGGTTTATATGCTTCTCCTTGCTCTTCTCGGCCTGAAAGGACATAATCCCCTATTAGATTCCTTAGAATTCTTAGAAAAAAGCTTCAGGTAGCTCACTTATTAATGAAACTTTCACCAACAAAACAATATTATTAGTAAGATAATCATTATGAGCGAGATCACTCTCATGAGCAAGATTTACCACTTCTAGCGAGATTTGTGACTTCTAGCAAGATTTATGACTTTTCCAGCGAGATCTTCATCCTTAGCGAGATCCTCCTCTTTCTTATCTCTCGCTTGCTCTCGCTCATTCTCTTATCTCTCGCTTGCTTTCGTTCACTATGGTGAGCTGCTGCTTAATCTTCCCAAGTAACTGCCTGCTTACACATCGATTTCCTGTTCCAACTTCAAAAATTCATAACTCAAAATTCAGGACTCTTTTTAAGAAACTTCCTTCTACAAACTTATTTAGAATTGAGTTAAATTTCTTACCTTTAAAATATTAGCCAAAAATTCCATGTAGTTTATCCTTGGAGCTTCCAATATTCACTCCGGGCTCTGATTAATCCGAGAATCTGCCCCTTCTGTAAATTCTTCACTTTTTTCTATTCTTCGTGTGAGATCTTTCTCCGAACAAATATCCTAAAAAAACAGATCCTCCCAGTTTTCGAACGACACTAGTCTCACTTAATTTGCTCAAATCATTTTCCAAAACCGAGCTTCTGAAATTTCTCTCCCTTTTATACTTCCTTCCACCTCCCCTGTTCAAGAATCAAACTGCCACCTCATCCAGCACTTAGTCTTTCCGTCCAATTCTTATTAGTGAGTTTCTTCAATTAATTTATTTCTCCTTCCCTTCCTTCACAACCCACGTTAGGCCTTCGCCTCATAATATAAATTTAGCGTGCATCGTATACTCCATTGTCTAACGCCCAGCACCTATCTTCTAGCGCCTAGCGCCTATTGTCTAGCGCCCAGCGTCTATCATCTAGCGCCCAATATCATCTAGCACCCAACGTCCATCGTCTAGTGCCCATCGTCTATCATCTAGCATCCAACATTCATCGTCTAGTGCCCAATGTCTATCGACTAGCGCTTGTCGTACAGCTCATTGTCTAGCGCTGATGCCGATCGTGTAGTGCCAATGCCCCATCGCTTAGCGATATCTTCCAAAGTATAGCACTATCGTTTAGTGAGATCCTTTGAATTGTCTATTGCATCGTTCTGCTCTGTGCGATTACTACACGATCACCCAGCCCCCGCCTACACGATCGCCTACCTCATCGTATAGTGTCGTTCACTTACTAGACCATCGCATACCCAATCGTATAGTGCTGCTCATCTACTACACGATCGTCCAGCGCCTTTTCTCGCACACACTTGAGGGTGCCGCAAGCGTTATCAACGCATCATGTCTTTCAACCATGCGTTCATCCTTAGTACCAACGCATAGTTTACCCTTGCCTTCAACACTTAAGCTCTACAAACCTTGGTTGCTACACATGGAACCCCATGCGTCCACACTTCTCCATCAACGTATGCCTACACTTTGCTTCCATACTTACCAAATTTCCACTTGTTATATTATCTAAACTCACCCTTGACTAAATTTTTCTAACACTTAGAATTTTCTTCCTCCATCGGCCTACCTTATTTATCTTCTTTCATAATTTTACTTAACACGCTTATTACTCACTTATGTAGGAAAAATGGAGTACGGGGTTTACATATCCAATGTCATATAGAGCCCACAAGTCCTGGATTCTCACACCAAGAATACCAAGGTAACCATTGTGGTGGTGTTTAATTCCATTCGAGGATCGGGTTAAACTCAATTGTGATCGAGGTGCATTCAGACATTCATTGAGATCGAGTTCTGTTGCATTCGAGTTTGTGCTGTTGAACGAGTTGCTAAACGATCGAGGGATACTTGAAGAAAAGTTCTTCAAAGGTTTGCATACTTTATCCCTTGTTCAGCATTTTAAAGAAGCATGTTGTAATTTTGTTTTTATGTATAATCATTTCCGTTTAGACTATAAATGTTTGTGTTCTTTCTCAATGGGATTTGGAACGATCCACTTCCATTCACTTGATCTCTGTTTAGAGTTCCTTCAGCATCCTGCCAAGCCTAGGGTCGAACGCATGGATTCTAGTGTATACTAACGCAAGGTTGGTCTTTGAATCTATTGTAGAGGTTTCCTAATTATTGATAGGCATTGGTGATAATGGGTAGAAATGCATGTTATCATAGTGCTAAGTTCATAAAAAATGTTGGCTTGCGTTGATAAAACATGTTAAATTACGTCCATCAAGCATCAATTTCATAATATTGTGGTCGCATGCGTTCATAAGAACAATTGATTTTAGTGTTTTTATGTAGATTATGCATTGACGCAATGCAAGAATTGTGATCATAGGAAATCATTGGTCGACCGTAGCATCATCGCAAGGCTTTACGGTGATCATGTTCGCAAATATTCGCCTGAGAAGGATCGCCACAACTTGGTCAGCGCAACATGGTGGGTGCAACTGGGTTAAAGGCTAATTAATCGCGATGGGACAGAAAGATGATGACAGTCGAATCTGAATTAAGTTGACAGCTGATAACGATTACAAGTACATTCAGCTTTTCGGTGACAAATATTCAGCACATCAGTAAGGAATTAAGGTCGTCCCATCTGTACAATCATGAGAGAGAAGTCGCCGTTCACCTTGGATGTTCTATAAATACCAGAGGCATCCTTCAGAAAACCAGTTCAGTAGTGAGAGATTTCATACTTCAGTTCGCACGTCTTTGTTCATAGTTTTCTTTCGTTTTAAGGCAGACGCAAGAGAGAAGGTTATGCCAATAGATCGTTCCAGTAATCTTGGGAGAGCATCGGAAGCTTCAAGGATAGAGAGAGGGTTGACGCCTGTGGAAGCGGGAACATCTTTAGAACCGAATAGAGATTACAGTGTAAAAGCCTCGGTCAGTAAGGAATTGCTACCAGGCTCTCTACCTTAAACTTCCATTGTCATTTTGTACTCCACTCATTTATCGAAATGGAATCTGTTTCTCTATATCTATTCACTCTCTGTTATTCACGCATGTGGAGCTAAATTAGTTGAATTGGTTCAGAAACATTTAGCTAGAAAAACTAGGGATTCTTCATGCTTTGCGATTATCTTGTATTATGTATGCTTCATTCGTTCATTAGAGATACTCTGGAGGGTAGTCTAAGGATAGGATTTAGACTTGGGAAGGTCAGGTTAGAATCTAGGCTCGGGAGAGTCAGATTAAAACGCATAATCAAGAGATAGGAGCTTAGGAATGAGCACTATTTGTTCTCAATGCATCATATACATCCTAGAGACAGTATATGATTGTATGCGGTCACCTTGCTTTTATGCATTTTGGATCATTGCATAAGAAAAGAGTAGAGACTTAGGGATAAGCTTTATGGATGCTTTTGCATTCAACACATACGTCCTAGACTTAGGAGCATCGCATTTGCATTGGAAAATGACTTGCTGTGCATGGTGGTAGCATGATCGCATAGTCTGACGAATTCCCAAGTAATGCTAGCTAAAGATCATCTTAACCCATTCATCGCATACTCAGTGCATCTATCACACAATTGACTTTTCTCAAATCCATTGCATTTTGTTATTTTCTCATAACGCAATCAACTATAAATCAACGATTTATTTATTTGGTTACCGCAAGGTTTTCTTAAAAATTACCAACGCAATCTATTTTCACAAGTCTCTGTGATCGACCCTGGACTTACCAGGAATCTCAGAGGAATTTACACTTGGATTTCGTTGAGGAAACTTGAGTGCACAACGTAATTTCATCAACGCATATCATCCACATTTCCATTTTATAAAATTTAGCATCATGTTTTTGGCGCCGTTGTCGGGGACTTTGGCAAAATAGAGTGCTAAGGGTAATTTTTTTTAATTTCTTTGCAGACTCTCAATCTCTGGTGAATTATGACCCAAAGATTGAGAGGACATTCAGATGAAGATTAAGAGACCGCCAACAACAACAAGTGAGAACACCAAGAATGGCAGAACAACTGGCAGAAAGGGCCGCAAATGTGAACAATATAATGGCCAACCTGATCCTTCTGGCGAATGATCGCAATAGACCCATCGGGACTATGCATCACCTAACCTCTACAATTTCTCTCCAGGAATCATGAGGCCGGTGTTAGATGGATCAAGGTTTGAAATGCAAAGTCGATAATATTGCAGATGATCCAGGCTGTTGGGCAGTTTGGAGGAAGGCATGGCGAAGACCCGCATGCCCACCTCAGGAGCTTCATAGAAATCTGCAACACTTTTGTATTCCCAAATATCTCAACCAAGGAAGTTCAACCTACTCTGTTTCCATTTTCTTTGTGTGATCAGGCGAGGAAATGGGCATATTCTCTCGAACCGGGAGAGATAACTTCGTGGGAACAGATGGTGGAAAAGTTGATGAAAAAGTATTTCCCACCAACTGAGAATTCTAAGAGATGGAAATTAATAACAAATTTTGAAAAAGAAGATGACGAATCGCTCAGCGATGCCTAGGCGAGGTCTAAGTGGCTGGTAAGAGACTGTCCACATAATGGCTTACCAGACTGCCTACAAATGGATATTTTCTACCAAGGATTGGATCCCTCTTCGTAGACCGCTACCAATGCGGCAGTTGCTGATGGTCTGCTCGACAAAACATATGAAGAGGCAAAGAGTATACTTGATCGCATTTCAGAAAATCATGAGGATTGGTGGGAAAGTGATCAGAGATTAAGAATAAAAGATAATGATGCAAACAATGGGGCCATCGCATCCCTGCAAAATCAAATGACTACGATGATGAGTTTGATATAAGGCATCACAATTAATAATATGGGGGCGAAGAAAGGGCAGGTCAACGCAATTACTCAAATGACCGCATGTTATGTCATTTTCGGAGATGCTCACCCGATGGAAGAATGCCCAAGAAACCTGCAGTCGATATGCTTCATGAGAGATAATCCCTAAACCCCGGGTGGCGAAACCACCCAAAATTTGCGTGGAAAAATCAAGAACAAAGCTTTCAACCTGTGGCACAAAAAGAAGAGCCACCCGGATTTTTCCCACAAAACAATAGTCCAGCGCATGGCCAAGCTAGCAGCTCACAATCACCGCAATCTTCGTCCTTAGAGAGCTTGCTGAAGCAATACATTGAGAAAAACGAATCAGTGCTTCAGAATCAAGCTACATCCATTAGAAATCTCGAAATTCAAATGGGACAAATTGCGGGCGAGCTAAAAAATAGACCGCAAGGAGTGTTGCTGAGCTCAATTGAGCTCCCTCGAAATGCTAGGGGTAACAGTTAGGAACAATGCTTAGCAGTCTCCTTGCTAAGTGACAACATGATTGCGGAAGTAGGGGAGAAGCCCACTGGAACCAACTTAAATGCAATGATAACCGAAGACCCGTTGACCTATAGTTTGGAGAAGCCCGAGAAAATAGACCCTGAAGTTGCATCCACCCTTAAGCCTCTAGATCTTGAGAAAGAAGAAGTCCAACCACCAATAGCTCCACAAAGATTGAAAGAGGAACAAAATGAGGAAGAAAAAATTGCAATAATGGCTATAGCACAAAATGTTATGATCCCACCTAAAATGGGCGACCCAGGGATCTTCACGATACCATGCTCTATCAGAGGAACCTACGGTGGCCAAGCACTATGCGATCTTGGGGCAAGTATAAACATAATACTGCTATCAATCTTCAAACAATTGAATGCAGACACACCTACGCCCACAAAGGAAACTCTCCTACTTGAGGATAGATCTCGAATACATCCTGAAAGAGAGTTGAAAAATGCCGCAATCTCAATCGATAAATTCATCCTGCCGGCAGACTTCCTCATTTTGGATTATAAAGCGGACAAAGATGCGCCCATCATATTGGGACGACCATTCCTGTCAACCGGTCACGCCCAAGTTGATGTGCGCAAGGGGGAAATTGTAATGAGCATTCATGGGAAAAAAACTCTGGATTAAGGCAGTAAAGATCCCAGAGGACAAAGAAAAGAGAGAAAAGTCACCATGGATGTGAACACACCAACTTGGAATAAGTGGTCCCTGAGTATTATATGATTCAACCTCATCAGGGACGCAATCCTTTTGAATATCCTTTTCCCGCATCAAACACTTCATGAACTTTTATCTTACTCGTTATTATCTATTATCACAATTACTTTGTTTTACTGACTATCTATCTACACTGTTCTCTCTCTATATATATATATGTATAAAAAAAACTTTTTGTTTTGTTTACAATAATTTGACCCTCTCTCTGTTTGTTTACAATGATCAAGGCACAGAATTTCAGAGATGCTACATGAAGCAGCAAATTATCTCACTCGATCACCGCAATCAAAATAAAAGAGATCGCCGCAAAGAAGGATGCGTCAATATACAATGCGAGTGACAGTGCAAATTTAGGGGTGTATTCTTCCTTATCCTTTTTTTTTTTAAAAAAAATTTTGCGCTATCGCATCACATTTTAGTTTTAAAAGTCTTATCATCGCATCCTCTTTGATTACCGTAATCATTTGAAATAACTTTAGTAGGTTACCGCATGTTGTTTCTTTGCCGAGTATGATTTCAATGATGAAAATATGCTTCTATGTCTTTCATATATACTATAGTCATCTTAACTTTAAGATAGTCACCTCATAAAATATTTCTAGAAATTAGGGGTTCGCTAGCTTTCTTTCAAACTCTCTTTACAACACCTTCTAAGAACATCGCATGACTCATTTCAATCTTTTGGCAATGAGGACATTGCCGCATTTTAAATTTGGGGGTGACGTTTTTATTTTCGACCTTGAAAAAAAAAAAAAAAAAAAAAAAAACTCTTTGCGAATAACAACTCCACTGTCAACACAATGGGGAAACCCATGTTGATAAGACTTAAGTTGTGAAAGGCACTTACCCGTAGTTGGATGTCCGCATGACATACGTGGGGGCAAGCCAAAACGAAAGTAAGTCACCAGGATTGACACATAAATAAATGACCGCAACTCCGCTGCCAAAAAGGCATGAGTTTATTCTGAGGAAGAGCGCATTGCTCGTAGTTGGATGTCCACATGACACCCGTGGGGGCAAGCCAAAATGAAGGCAAGGAACTTGGATCAGCGCAAGTCAAAAAAAAAAAAAAATTAACAATGACAAGAAATATGCAAGGATAAAATCATTTGACACCCCGGTGAAAATTTTTCTTTTTGAAATAAATCATACGATGTTCCGAAAATTAGTAAGGTTCTTTTGAAGGTTAAGCTTGCAGTCCCTAGGTCTTAGAAATATTTTAAGAGAATACTTGAATAAGACTTAAGGAAACTTTGGTATATAGGATTTGAACGAAGTATCCTTGAGAAATCTAGGAAAAGAACATTGTGGTTGACTTGCTAAAGGAACCTTTAGCTTATTCTTGAGGACAAGCATTGTTTAAATTTGGGGGTGTGATAATGGGCAGAAATGCACGTTATCATAGTGCTATGTTCTTAAAAAATGTTGGATTTCGTCGATAAAACATGTTAAATTGCGTCCATCAAGCATCAATTTCATAATATTGTGGTTGCATGCGTTCATCGCAAAGGAACAATTTGTTTTAGTGTTTTTATGCAGATTATGCGTTGATGCAATGCAAGAATTGTGATCATAGGAAATCATTGGTCGAGCGTAGCATCACCGCAAGGCTTTGCAGTGATCGCGTTTGCAAATATTCGCCCAAGAAAGATCGCCGCAACTTGGTCAGTGTAACATGGTGGGTGCATCTGGGTGAAAGGCTAATTAATTGCAATGGGACAGAAAGATGATGACAGTCGAATCTGAATTAAGTTGATAGCCGATAACGATCACAAGTACATTCATGTTTTCGGTGACAAAGATTCGGCGCATCAGTCAGGAATTAAAGTCGTCCCATCTGTACAATCGTGAGAGAGAAGCCGCCGTTCACCTTGGGAGGGGAGAGTGGTGAGGCGGGTCCCTCTCATAATCGTATTAGGCTTTGTCCGAGTACCGAAAAATGGAAAGATTTTCCTTCAATGAGGGACGTCTACCTCCGTCTCGGTGTTCTCAAAAGGGAATTCTTTGACCGGCGAGTGCGAATCGGTAGCTGTTAAACTAGCTCTGGCTTGATGACTGCTTTACTTTTCAACAGATCAAAATACATGGGAAACTCCCACTTTAGATGGCTCGGAACTAGCACTCAAAGGAGTTATCAAACTGGATTGGAAGGAATTCCAGGGAGACCTTATAAAAATTTAGAAATACGATCTTTTGATCGAGGAAGGTCTCCGGAATGGAATGGAAAACCACCCTGATCCCCTATGAAAAAAATGCCCAATTCTCCTTTGGGGGCTTCGACTCTCACATTAAGTTGTTGTTTCAACAACCAGAGGCATCCTTCAGAAAACTAGTTCACTAGTGAGAGATTTCATACTTCAGTTCGCACGTCTTTGTTCATAGTTTTCTTTCGTTTTAAGACAGATGTGAGAGAGAAGGTTATGCTGATAGATCATTCTGGTAAGCTTGGGAGAGCGCCAGATGCTTCAAGAACAGAGAAAGGGTCGACGCCTGCGAAAGCGGGAACATCTTTAGAACCGAATAGAGATTATAGTGTAAAAGCCTCGGTCAGCAAGGAATTGCTACCAGGCTCTCTACCTTAAACTTCCATTGTCATTTTGTACTCCACTCATTTATCGAAATGGAATCTGTTTCTCTATATTTGTTCACTCTCTGTTATTCACCCATGAGTAGCTAAATTAGTTGAATGGGTTGAGAAGCATTTAGCTAGCAAAACTAGGGATTCTTCATGCTATGCGATTATCTTGTATTATGTATGCTTCATTCGTCCATTAGAGATACTCTGGAGGGTATTCTAAGGATAGGATTTAGACTTGGGAAGGTCAGGTTAGAATCTAGACTCGAGAGAGTCAGATTAAAATGCATAATCAAGAGATAGGAGTTTAGGAATGAGCACTATTTGTTATCAACACATCGTATGCATCCTGCAGATAGTATATGATTGTATGCGGTCACCTTGCTTTTATGCATTTTGCATCGTTGCATAAGACAAGAGTAGAGACTTAGGGATAAGCTTTATGGATGCATTTTCATTCAACACATACGTCCTAGACTTATGAGCATCGCATTTGCATTGGAAAATGACTTGCTGTGCATGGTGGTAGCATGATCCCATAGTCTGACGTATTCCCAAGTAACTCTAGCTAAAGATCTTCTCAACCCGTTAATCGCATACTTAGTGCATCTATCACACAACTGACTTTTCTCAGATCTGTCGCATTTTGTTATTTTCTCATTAACGCAATCAACAACAAATCAACGTTTTTTTTATTTGGTTACCGCAAGGTTTTCCTAAAAATTACCAACACAATCTTTTTTCACAAGTCTCTGTGATCGACCCTGGACTTACCAGGAAACTTAGAGGAATTTACACTTGGATTTCGCTGAGGAAACTTGAGTGCACAATGCAATTTCATCAACGCATATCATCCACATTTCCACTTCATAAAATTAAGCATGCAAGGGGATATAGGAGTTCAGAGAGGGAAAATGGTTTATGGATGAATGACTTAAGTGTAGATGGTCTACGTTGATTTCGTAGTGGGAACAATAAGTCTAAATGAGCACAATGAAAATGAATATGAAGATGGTATAGATGTCTTCTAAAATTTAAGTGTCTGGGTGATGCACTGGAAATCTATTCTTTAGTTCATGTTCAACATCTCTCAATGTGGATGCCACAATTGATCCTATCTATAGGGTGCATGCGTTAATTACAAAGAATAGGCAAAAGACATGAACAATTTTATCTCTAAAGTTACTTCACGCCCTAGCTTGATGTGTTCAACATTTAACTACTATCTGGATTGACTTGACTGCTTTTTCACTTCAATCAACTGATTAGGTAGATTCAAGCATAAACTTTATGCATTCATCAAGCTAGAAAGTGTACACACACGAATGACTTAGAAAATAAAAAGTTGGAGATGTGGAGAATGGTGGAAAATGAGATTTAGTTAAAGATATAAGTTTTAATACAATCAATCTTAGTTCAATCAGGTGGAATGGTAAATGAGAATGCAAAGAAAAAAAAGGAAGTCAAGTTGAAGAGTTCAATCTCTTCTCCTCTCTAGCTTGTTTTTAATGCTTGCTCCAGCCAACATTGGGGAGGATTTGAAGTAGATGTCTCTCTCGAGCTTCTCTCCAGCAGCACCTCATTATCAATAGTGGAAAATGGTGTCCGTCCCTCCTATTCCTTTCATGCAGACGGCAGAGGTGAAAAATGACTAAGTACTTGCTAAATGTCTACTGTCTAACTCTCCAACTATTTCTCAGCTTCCCTTTATATAAGCAATCACTTAGCCACTTGGTGATGTGATTGAATTAAATTCCATACCCTAAGACAGCCACCTGCAATTCTGCTTCAATCAAACATCGTCAATCAGATGCCAATGCCTGTAAGTTGATGATTTGACGTAGATTGCATGAGCCAAATGTGTCTTTCATACATTGAGTAGTTTGGACGCATACCTCTTGTAGGGATCGAATCTCGAGCCGAAGCGTGTGAACGCCTTGTATCTCGAAAATCAATTTTTGAATAAACAAAAACAATGTTCTAAAACATAATATATAAAGGACAAAAATATGAAATAGCATGCTTTGGAGAAGGGAAACTAAACGTGAATCATTATTACCTTTGAAGATTCCCAAGCTCCATGAAAAATTCTATCGATCTTGGCACGAACTTCTTCTAAATTGAACTTAAACATGACCAAAATAATAACCTTGTTATTCTCAAGGATTCCAGGATAGGTGGTATCCAACTAACTGGAAGAGGAAGAGGTTGAGAGATTTCTTTTAGAAAGTAAAGAGAGAAGTTGAGTTTTGGTGGGTAGGGTAAATCTCACCAAAATCAACTCTTGCCCTAAAAGGGCCATAAGGAAGAATTTATATGGAGATGGCTTAACCCCTTCTCCAAGTCTTTCTCAATTTACTCTTATGCTAAATTAATTAAATAACGTTTATTTAATTAGTTAGCACATTAATTAACCATCTATACATTAAATATAATTTAACGTATATATTTAATTAACATAAATAAACATCATATGTTTATGTGCATCACCTATCTATTAATTTAATTAATTAATTCTTTATGAATCTAATTTACTTGAATTAAATATTTGAATCTCATTCAAATGTTTCTCTCCATCTATAGATCGCATTCATAATCAACTACATATTAATCACATTAAAATACAATTTCCTCAAATTGATTTGAAAAATTGAAATCATTCCTCTTTAATATTCTTTAGTGAGCCAACAAGGAGACCTGATGGACCTACAGTCCAGAAGCTCCAACGATATGAGATTAATTGGCTAAACTCATTAACCAAATTAATTTGTTAACTATGAGTACACTCCACTAAATACCTACAACTGCATGCTTCTCACTGTAGATATATTTCTTTGTCAATGATATAGACCAATAATAACAAGTTGGTCCTTCACGGGTGTCCATAACACCAACTAGATCAAATTACCATTTTACCATTGGGTTACCTTTGTATCCCTAAGTACCAGTGCTTCTCTAGTGAACAACTGGTTTATGGTCCAACCAATAAATAGAAACCCTTTTCGGTCCAATGTAAGGGTAAGACCCTTTGTTTAAGTTCCGGAGACACCACTTAAGCGAAACACATCTACTTATCCTAAAGTCAGAAAGAAGTGAATTCCATCTTATATTGTTATGTTCCAAGCTTCTCACTCGGTCTTGTCCCCAAATGTTTGGATTGGTGTCCTAAATCTCCTTGTAATCTCGTAATTTGTAAACTTTGTATAAACATATTGTTGTTAATAAAATAAGTTTTATTTTATCAGCATATACTCAATCCAATAACTAAGTTCCAAGAATATTTCAAGTAATTTAAACAAGTATGTAGAGAAATATAAGTGGATCTTGTTTAAATAATAACCTAAACGGTTTGTAGTAGATGGATAAGGCTTGGTACCTTATCCTGATGACATTATGAATACGACCCGCTTTGTAGGTGTTATATGTGTTGTAAAACAAATGATCTAATCCTGATCATTCATATGGAGACAGTGAGTGGGGGTATCCTATACAAAGAGTTTGTATAAGCCCATACCATAAAATGGTTAGTTTCTTTATATAACACCGTTGATAATAAAGACTTACATTTCACTAGGATGACCATAGGTGACATGACCTGAATCCTGAGTGAGTTGCGAACTCCTACTCATGAAGGCAGTCCTTTGATTTGTATGGGTGTGAGTGGCCAGATTTCCAACTCAACAAGCTTACATTTTGGGGATTCGTCTGACTGAGGAGCTGGGAACACAGCTACACAAGACGAAATTCACTTCTTCCCCGATGTAGGGGCAAGCAGATAAATTGCTCCCTTAAGAACTGATTCCAGCTCTTGAACATAGTGGCCACACCCTCTCCTGGCCCGAGAGGGACTTAGTCATAGTTGGACTATGACTTTTGGTTCATTAGAGGAATCAGTGGTACTTAAGGAGTTAAATATAAATACAAGAACAAAACAGTAATTTTGGCCCAACTAAACTTACGAGAAATTTATCAATGGTCATCACACTATTGATTGGTTATATCCAATGGACACAAAAAATTTTCTATAATGCGAAGAGTGCAGCAGTCGGTCTTTAGTACAGTGACCGGTAGTTAACGGATGTTAGGTAATTTAATTAAAGACTTTAATTAATTACCCGAATACCGTTGGGGACCTCAATCAGGATTTAATTGAGATTAATTTTGGATTAATTTGAAGTGTTCAAATTAATTAAAGGAATTAATTATATATGATATAAATAATTAAATTAATTATATATGTGATATAATTAATATAATGTATTTGATACATTATAATATAATGTATTATGAGAGAACTTTCGATATGATTTAAATACTAATTATATAATGAGATTTATGTAATTAATATAATTATGATTTATTTTGAGAGGAATTAAATATTTGGATATGATCCAAATATCAATTATATGGATGAGATTCATATAAGTTAATTTCATATAAATATGATTTATATTAAATGTCATGTATTGTTGAGAGAAATATAATCTATAGGTTATGTTGTATTTGATGCAATATAAAACTATAGGCTATATGTTATATTTGATATAACATATAATGTATATATATAATAAAGTATTTATTTATTTATATTTTTTTATTATTATTAATTTAATGGTAATTAATAAAAGGGAAGGAGTTACAACTCCCTCCCCCATTTTCTCTCAGTTAATATACATGGGTTGTGTAAAAAAAAAAAGTGAATGAGATTTTCATCTTCTTCCTGGAAAAACGTTGAGAGAAGAATTCTCTATGGAAAAACAAAAACATAAAAGAAAATTTCTTCTCTTCCCTCTCCTCCTCTCCATCTCCTTCCCTCTTCTAAGGATTCAAGCAAAGCCCACAACTCTTGTCTGAATCCTTTATCCCAAGAGAATACAGAGGATTCTCAAGTGGTGGTGTCCTTTTTGAAGAAGGAGACCCTCATCATTCTTTTATTTATTCGCCGCAAACACATTATCGTATACCATTTAGCTACAAGTCCCTCAGTTCGAACTCGGATCACTCGAGAAACTTGCAATCTTGTTATACTTGGCAAGAGTGCAAGAAAACTTGTGACAGGAATGCATGGTTATTGCATATGAGTTCAACGCATACATTCCATTCCAATGCATGACCACCGATGCATGAGAACCAGTGCATAACCTAAGACATACATCGCATATAATGTGTTGCCAATTTACGTCACCATGTTTTTGTGTGTGATGACGGGCAAAAATGCATGTCATTATAGGCCTTTTATTTAGAATTATGAGGGCTATTGAGTAGAATATGTGCGATTATGTTAGGAATTCATGAGAAAACGAGTTTTTGTCGATCGACACTAAGAATCTTGACTAACCCACTTTTATGCATTATTATGAATTCAATTGTCTATCTTTGTAGCTAACGCAGGAAGCGGTCGCATATGTGAAAGCTGGGCTATCGCAAAAACGACCACATGCGGGGAATCTCTCCATCGCAAAGGCGAATTCATACGTTCGACATATGGATGTTGCGGCCATCAATCACATGCGTCCATCGCATAGATGTTGCGGCCATCAAGCAAATGTGGTCATCGTAGAGAGATTACAGCTACAAAATAATAACCATAATACAAGGATGACCGCAAGGGCAATGGAATGCGTTGATACTTCAGAAACCAAGCATGAACGCATACCTCGGGAGTATCAAAAGGTGATGTTGACATTTCACCTACCACGCCGTTAGCAGTAGAGAATCAGGAAAGGACCATCGCACCGCGAGTGTCAGATTCAGAGCAGATTCATAAATGCTGTCGGCGATCAAGCTCTATAAATAGAAGCCGTAGAGTAAAATTTCAAAGCATCCAAGTTTCTACCCTTGGGTGGATCCTTGTGATCCAGACGTGAGAAGATAGCTTGAGAGTTCTTCATCCCCTTAACCATTCCAAGTGATGACCGGAGCCTTCGTCGGAGTTAGAGCTCAAGAGAGTCTACTCCACTGCCCATCCACGGCACCACCGCAGCCTTGACACACATCTAATGGAAGCAAGACATTGTTTCCATCCGACCCTCCATATCTCTTCTATCCTTTTATTATATTGCATTTTGGCTTAAGAGATTAATACATTTTGTGATCAATGCATTTCTATATTTCCTTTGATTCCATCTCCATCTTCATTTACTAGCATTCTTTACTTTCATTGCATCACCATGTAAGATTGCTAGAGTATTGTATACTTAATCATGTGACATAGGAATATAAAGAATGTAGCAAACCAGCGGGAGGTATGCGTTGCACGAGTGTTATGAGAAAACCATATTTGCTTATGTGTGAAGCTGTAGCAACGCTTGTCTATAAGCAGACGTAATGCTTTTCTATGAGTAGAATCATTAGCAACTAACTGCTCGGGAGGGTAAGTAGTTGATCGCATTAACCAATGTAAGCAAATGTTCACTAGAGATGGGAATAATCTTACGTCAACCATGTTTATGTGATTACCTTGTCTTATGAGCGCATCATTCATCATTTAGGCATACTTGGTAGAGTAGTCTAAAAATCAAATCTAAGACTCAGGAGAGCGAATAGGATCGCATAAGAAAGAATGGGAAACTTAGGAATAAGCTCCATTTTCTACTACACAGCATATGAACCCTTTAAGTAGGATATGGTGGTATGCGGTCGTCTTACTTATGTGTGAGAGCACGTGAGCAGGAATATAGAGGCTTAGAAATAGGCTTCTTGACACTATCGCATATACATCGCATGCGTCTACGTCAAGAGTGTATAGCATGATCGCATAGCTTGCATTGACTGGGGTTACCCTTGCAGTCAAGCTTAGGGTTGCGATGAAGACATCCTCACCATTTCATCTATTTTTCCATGCATTTTACTACACGTCAACCGTTGTTGTGTCTCTACCTCTCATTCACACTTCCACTGCTTTGTCTGTTAGTTAGGAGTAGGAGTAGTGCTTAGCTTATCACCCCCATTATTCTTTTATTTATCCACTACAAACACATCACCGCATACCCTTTAGCTATAAGTCCCCGAGTTCGACCTCGGATCACCCGAGAAACTTGCGTTCTCGTTATANATAGCTTGCATTGACTGGGGTTACCCTTGCGGTCAAGCTTAGTGTTGCAGTGAAGACATCCTCGCCTTTTCATCTATTTTTCCATGAATTTTACTATGCGTTAACAGTTGCTGCGTCTCTACCTCCCAGTCATACTTCCACTGCTTTTTCTGATAGTTAGGAGTAGGAGTAGTGCTTAGCCCATAACCCTCATCATTCTTTTATTTATTCACCGCAAAAACATTACCAGATACCATTTAGCTACAAGTCCTTGAGTTCGACCTTGAATCACCCGAGAAACTTGCGATCTCGTTATACTTGGCGAGAGTGCACAAAAACTTGTGACAGAAACACATGGTCATTGCATATGAGATGAACGCATACATTCTATTCCAACGCATGACCCCCGACGTATGAGATCCAACACATAACCTAAGATATGCATCGCATATAATGTGTTACCAATTTACGTCACCAGCCATCCAATTGAAATAGGAACCAAACTAGTTAATGATGTTACATCTAATGGTTACTATTTCGCGGTCCAGTCTTATGCAGACTCATTGCATAGGATACCTCCACTCGTGTGTCATGTACACGAACACGTTGCACCATTATGTTTATATCAAATACAAAGTGGGTTGTACCCATAGTGTCAACAGGATGAGGTACCCAATGTTATGATGGAACTCTAAAACTAGAGGACCAGTGAACAGAAGTGGATCGTTACAAACTTTTGTGAAAGAACATGAACGTTTACTATCAAACATAAACAATTATGTATTAAAGATTACAACATGCTTCTTAGCAAAATTACAAGGGATCAAGAAGATAATACCTTTGAAGAACCCTTTCTTCACGTATTTCCCACAAGATTACCTTGGTATTCTCGGTGTGAGAACCCAAGAGTTGTGAGCTCTGTATGATTTTGGATAGAGTGAAGGAGGAATGGAGTAAACGGTCGAATATACGATTAACTATCATAAAATAGAAGAAGGTCTATCGTATAGACTTGATACTCGATCATGTAGAAGTGAGTAGTATCATATAGTAAACTCGATAACTATAGTTTAGTCTCTCAGTAGTGAATTATGTGAGATGATTCGACTCTTTGATTTGGAAAACTATTTTTTCTTTTATCTCACAGTTACCATAAAATCGTGTAAAACCACCCACTAAGGTAGTTATTGGAGAAAAAGAAAATTAGTTATCTCATAATTAATGTTTATAGGTAAATATAATAACTAACTTATCATATTATATTTATAACCTATAGTTTTAATATTGCATCATATGCAACATATAAACCATAATTTTTTTCTATTTTATGACATTTAATATAAATCATATTTATATTAATTCCTCCAATCAAATAATGTATCAAACACATCATATCAATTATATCATATATAATTGAATTAATTTAATTATATCATATATAATCAGATTCTCTCTTGTTAATTTGAACATTTCAAACTAACCCAAAAACTGATTCTCAGCTTGAATCTATTGAGCTATCAAGAGGACCTTATGGACCTATAGCTTGAAGCTCCAATAGTACATGAATAACTTGCTAAACTCTTTAATCACGATATTGACCATCTGTTAACTGTCGGGCACTCCACTAAAGACCGACAGCTACACTCTTTGCACTACAGATATATTTTTGTATCCATTGGATATAAAAAATCAATAATACAATGAACCTTCACAAATCGCTCGTAGGTCCAACTTGGCCAATTTACCATTTTGCCCTTGTAGTTACATCTAACTTCTTAAGTACTACTAATTCCTCTAACGAACAATAGATCATAGTCCTAATATGACTAATCCCTTCTCGAGCCAAGAGAAGGTGTGGTGCCACATTGTTCAAGCTCTGGAATCAGCCATAAAGGGAGCAATTTATCTATTTACCCCTTATTTGGGAAAGAGTGAATTCCATCTTGTGTAGTTGAGTTCCCAGCTCCCTAATCAGACGAATCCCTAAAGTGGTAGGCTTTTTGAGTCAGCGATCTGGCCACTCTCACCCATGCAAATCAAAGAACCGCCCTCATAGCCAGGAGTTCACAACTCACTTAAGATTAACGTCGTGTTACCTATGGTCATCCTAGTGAAATGAAAGTCTCAATTATGAATGACGTTATATAACGAGACTAAACATTTCGTTGTTCGGTCTTATATAAACTCCTTTGTACAGAATATCCCTGCTCGCATGTCTAATACATGAATGATCAGGAACAGATCATTTATAGCACTTTACAACATTTGTAACACCTACAAAGCAGGCCACACTCGTAGTGTCACCAGGATAAGGTATCCATCCTTTATCCATATACTACAGACCATTTTGGTTATCACATAAAGCACGATGCATTTGTATGTCTCTACATACATGCTTAAGTTACAACGATAACCATGGATCTTAGTTTATTTTTTTGTGATTAATGGAACTAAAATATATCATATCTCATAGACAGAAGTGAATAAAATATCATATATTAGACATCACAAAATGTTCGTTCATACACGTGTTTACAAACTACAGAACCCTACGAGATTTAGGGCATCAACCCCAACAAACTATCACTTGTTCTACAGCTAATGGGGTGTACAAGATAATCTCATTACAAGTACACAAAACAATAAACTAGGGAAGAAATGCCCAGTAGAACATCTCCCATATGCCCTAGTCCAACTGTGGTCTGTCTCATAGACCCATACTCTACAGGTGAATCTCAAACACTAGAGCCGCGAGAGAATTCATAAACAAATCAGCAACGTTGTGCTCCAAAGCTATCTTCGTGAAAATCACGTCCCCTCGATGCACAATTTCTCGAATGAAATGGTATTTTCGCTTTATATGCTTGTTGCGCTTATGACTCTGAGGCTCAGGAGAATTCGCCACAGCCCCACTATTATCACAATAAAGGGTGATGGGCCGGACATGCCTAGAACAACTTCCAGATCAGTCAGGAACTTCCTGAGCCAAACGGCCTCTATAATAGCTTCACAAGCCGCTACATACTCGGCCTCCATGGTGAAGTCAGCGATGCGCCCCTGCTTGGTGCTTCGGCATACTACAGTCCCTTCGTTAATAGTGAACACTGATCCTGAAGTAGATTTCCTAGAATTCTTTCAGTCTGAAAATCAGAGTCTGTGTATCCTATAATGATCACATCCTAGAACCATACACAAACATGTAATCTCTCGTTCTCCAGAGATACTTGAGGATGTTCTTGACGGCTATCCAGTGACCCTGTCTGGGATTAGACTGATATCTACTAATTATCCATACAACATAGAAGATATCAGGTCAGTACATAACATCACGTACATCAAACTTCCTACAGTAGATGCATAAGGTACCCGTCTCATTTCCTCAACTTCTTGAGGTGTCTTAGGACACTATTCCTTAGACAATGTAATTCCATGTTGAAAAGGCAATAGGCCCTCTTAGAGTTCTACATGGAATACTTTATCAACATCTTGTCAATGTACGATGCCTGAGACAATGCTAGCATTTTGTTCTTTCGATCCCGAAAGATCTGAATCCCAAGAACAAATTGAGCCTCTCCTAGATCTTTCATTTGGAATTGTGTCACTAACCAGTTCTTAACTGATGTCAGTAAACCTATATCATTACCAATGAGTAGGATATCGTCTACATACAAAGTGGAAAACTACTAAATTGTTGATGATTTTATTGTAGACAAAAGGCTCATCAACGTTTTGATCAAAGCCATGATATTTGATCACAATATAAAACCTTATGATCCATGATCGAGATGCCTATTTCAATGCATAAATGGACTGATTAAGCTTGCAAATCTTTTACTCTTGACCTTGGGCTATGAATCCCTCGGGTTGCACCATATAAATAGTCTCCTTAAGATTGCCATTCAAAAAAGCGATCTTGAAATCCATTTGCCATATCTCATAGTCATAATACGAGGCAATGGATAGGAGGATATGAATAGACTTCAACATGGAAATAGACGAGAAAGTCTCCTCATACTCAACTCCTTCTACCTAGTTATAGCCCTTTGCCACCAGTCTGACCTTGAAGGTTTGCACCCTCCCATCAACACCCCGTTTCCTCTTGTAGATCCATTTGTAACCTATAGGTTTAATCTCATTAAGTTGATCTATAAGATCCCAAACTGAGTTGAAGTACATAGACTCCATCTCGAGGTCCATGGCTTTGACCCATTCATCTTTGTCAACATCCTTCATTGCTTTCTTGTAAGACAACAAAGCCTCAACTTCGCCATTAGCTACCATAGCTAGGATTTTAGTTAAACCCATATAGCGAATACATGGGTTCGCAACCCTCCCACTACGTCGAGGTTAACTCAACACTTGAGGTGGATTCGACCTACTAGATGAACTCACATCAACAACTCTTGCTGAGGTAGCAGGCTCTTTAACAACTCTTGTTGAAGTTTCTGTAGTTTCTTGGGAAAGCTCATTCAACACGATTTTACTTGTAGAACTTTGTTTTCATTAGGGTCATCTCGTGTCCCTTTTGGGTAGCCTACAAAAAGGCACAGCCTTGAATGTGGTTCCAATTTCTTAGGATTAGCCTCAAGCACATGTGTTGGGCAACCCCAAATGTGAAAGTGACGTAAACTAGCTTTACGCCCATTCTAGAACTCAAAAGGTGTTCTGGCAACACTCTTGGAGGGAACGTAGTTCAGGATGTAAGCTGTAGTCTCAACTGTAAAACCCCAAAACAAGTCCGGTAAGGAAGCATAACTCATTATCGACTGAACCTTGTCCAACAGGGTTCGATTTTTCCTCTCTGATACTGCTGAGGTGTACCAGATGTTGAGAGTTAGGAAACAATTCCATGTTTTATCAAATAGTTCTGGAACTCAGAATCCAAATACTCTCCACCTCGATCAGATCAAAGCGTTTTAATAGTTTTACTTAATGCGTTTTCAACTTCAGCCTTGAACTCTTTGAACTTTTCAAAGGACTCAGACTTATGTTGTATTAAATAAACATACCCATACCTAGAATAATCATCACTAAAATTGATGAAGTATTCATAGCCTCCCCTGGCTCGCACATTCATCGGATCACAAAGGTTTGAATGCACTAACTCTAGAGGCTCTTGGCCATATAACCTTTTCCAGTAAAAAGTATTTTAGTCATTTTTCCTTCAAGGCATGACTCATACATAAGCAAAGAATTTTCTTCTAATTCGTTTAGAAGTCCATGCTTGACCAAATAACGTGGGCAGTTCCGCCTTCAGTGCCCGTTCTGGTTGCAATGGAAACATTTTCCTTGTCAACCGGGTTGGTCACTTACCATGCGGAGTGGCAGGTTATAGGTTAGCAGGTGCCTTCCCCTTCCCCTAACTATCCTTCTTTTTTTTCCACTTGTTGGTGCCGGAAAAAGAAGGTGCAGACTTAGTTCCAGAGGTCAAACCTCGGTGGAATTTCTTAGAAGATGAAGCAAAATTTTCCTCACCAACCTTCTTCTCCTTACTTTTCGGCAAGGATTAGAATGTCTGCAACTCATTAAGTAGAGTTGTAAGGTTGTAGTCAACCCTGTTCAGAACTTCGTTGCTAACAAAATGAAGAAAGCTTTCTGGTAACGACTCCAGAATGATGCTAATGTAGTTGGCCTCATCGATGCTCAATCTGTTCATCTCTGCCACATTGAAGTGGACCATCATGTTCAGAACATGTTCACAAACAGATGTACCCTCCTTCATTTTGAAGTTGAAGAAGAACTTAAGAGTGCTGATCGTGAGCTGCGCAGATGGTTGTCCGAACATTCCCCTTAGGGACTCCATGATCTCACGTGCAGTGATCATAGGCTCATGCTTCTTAGCCAAAACTTCGTTAAGGTTGGCTAAGATGTACGCTCGGGCCTTCTCGTTCGCCCATGTCCACTTCTCGTATGCATCTCGAACATTTCGAGCGACGTTGGAGGTGGAATAGGAGGAAAATCATCCATAAGGGTGAATCTAAGGTCATTCATGATAAGTATCATGTTTATGGTGTTTTTTCAACTAGCATAGTTCTCGCCAGTCAGTTTATCAGTGACTAAAAGTGCAAAAGTAGAGGTTGCCATAATATAAAAAAGTTGCTGAAAAAAGAACAAACTTAACGAGTCTACTTGCATTACCACATTTAACACCAATTAAGTTTTAGCAAAATGGTTCCATTGTACCCTAAGTGACATCTATTTTGCAATGATGCTCCAATGAGGCAAGACAAAAATCACTGTTGGGATGATCAAGTGCCCTTTCACTAGAATGAGACAATCTCAACCATCAGACAAAAACAACTCCTTGTAACTGAATCTAATAGTCACCATTGTTCAGTCCATAATTTATTAACATCCTTAACAATTTCGTGTAATTTTAGGCCCTAGAGTCTCACGCTAATGTGCCCACCGTAGGGAAAATGCAGATTACGACAAGAGACTAAACCAACCCTATCCATTTCTTGAGATCAGATAAAGAGTTGTGCAAATATAGCCATCCTTTAGGGGGACACTCCCAAGGTGCCTCGAGGCGATGCACGAAAACATTATCCAACCTAATGAGAGAGACTGAGGGATATGTTGTCACACGTCCCCCTCCCACTTACTACGAACATTCTCTCCATTCACCTTCGTATTGACCTACCCAAATGTCATCCTATAGGGAACACACTCAAGTGCCTCGACGCCGAGGATAGATCTCACGGTATGACCTTTTAGAGAGAAATATGAATAAGTAAAGTGAAGTATCATATACCCCAATTACCTCCCACTGAATGTTCTACCTAGGGATTTATTATCTTAGTAAATCCATAAACTGGTTTTAACTAAGTGGATGTTTAATTTGCTAAAAAACAACACTTTCTTTTGATGATTAAAAAAGTTTGATTCAAGTATTATTAAACACTTTAACAGACTTTCATCAAATTTGTATGCATGCAGCAAATTTATCTAATTCACCTTTCCAGGTAGGTTTCTAGGTAGGGGTACGATGTTTCCATCGACTTAAGTAACCAAGCCTAGCCAAAACCAGCCTTAGCCAAAAGGTCCCTTATAAATGGATTTGGTACATATTTAATCTTTTATTAGTCAATTTAATCCTATTAAACTGAATTAAAAGATTAAACATAGGTATCTAATCGCATTAGAACCGTGATCTTAGGTCTATCTCAATCAAATTTTAAAACTCTTTTAAAACATGATTAAAGCCTAAGTTTGCATGCAACTCTTTCTTATTGATTTTAATTCTAATTTCATTAATTATAACTCTTATAAAAAATGAAACAACTAAAATCAACCACATTGCTAAGCTAGATATTTTATAGGGTATTTATAACTTTTATATAAAGCCTAAGTGTCATGCTTTATGCAGTGTTCATTCATTACTATATATCACTTTTATATAACTTGTAATGAACTAAGCATACATGCTAACATACACCCTTATACTATAACACTTATAATATGAAGATGATGCATGAATAAATGCATAACCTATGGTGGGTTTTAAAACTATATGACATACATTATGACATATAAGTAAACATACATCACATGTACATTCATTAAAAAGTTGATGGACTAGGATAATTAGCCTCAAAACCGGAAAATGAAAGCTAACTATCACAAAAGAATTCGAGTCAACCGGTTCAAATAGGCAAATTGGGTCTTAAATCGCCCGAGCGAAGCCTCGTCACTTGATCCTATAGCAGCTCCTTTAGATCGTTGAGTAACGCTTATCGAGTATAAACTATCCTGTAGTGGGATCACGTGCCTTTGGACTATGCGACGAGCATGAACACCACGCGATCGTGAAAAGCACATCGAGTAACACATGCCATGCAATCGTTCAGACAACGACTATGTGTTAGCTCTCAAAAAGAGCAATTATTCCTAGCTTAATTCTGGCTCGTTATCAGAATTTTCATGTTTATTTCCCTATTTTGTAGGTATTGAGCGATCATGAGATGGAATTGGTGATTTCGAGCCAAGCAAGGTTAATTTGAAGCAATTAAGAGATTATTTAATCTTTCGGGCTTAAGAGGAATTAAGGAAACAAAATTACCATCGAGCACAGTAAACTATCAAGTTCTATTAAATCAAATTCCACCAAGAAAACAAGTATTAAGTACCAAGGAAGCAAGCAGCGAGTATCAAGTAGTAAGCAACGAGTATCGAATATCTGGCAGAACACTCAGCGTTGCAACGCTCTTGTCAAGCTTTGGTCTAACGCTCACTCAACGCTGGAAGGCAGTAACATGAAATACAGGGTAGCGTTGTGATGCTTCCCCAAGCATCGTGACACTTTGAAGATAAATCAATGCAAGCTTTGCAACGGACCTTGACGCTCAGCACTCAACGTTGTAAGGTAGTGCGCTCAGCGTTGCAACACTATGATAGTTGACGCAAAATTGACACTCGCGTGGCACAAGTAAGTGTTACAAAGCTACTTTACAACGTTGCAACGATGCTAGCAACCTATAAATGGAATGTTAATGTTCGGCAATCAACAGGCAGAAAAATAAAAAGTGACAACCGCCAAACGTTTTTGTCTTTCAAATAAAGTGAATTTTGAGAGTTTAGTTCAATCTAAGAGCCATTGAAGCCAAATTCCCAATCGATCTTCATGAAAGTCAGCCTTGACTCATTCATCTGATCATTGTAATATGTCTTTTAGAGGTTAGGTAATTTTCTTGGGATAGTTTGTATGCCTTAACTCTTGAAGTTACTATTTAATTTATTCAATTATTGTGAACCCTTTGGTGAATTTGAATTATTAATAATTGAAATTTGATGAATTTTTCTGACACACTAATTCATTAAATTTCTTGTATGCAAAATCATTATAGTCAGTGCATAACTGAGTGACTAAATTGCACGTATTAGGATCGCATGTTTAGGATCTAGACTTTTTCTTGCCAAATCCATGTATGCCCTAGTATAATCTTCCTAAATAAATCTATAAGATGTGGCTTTTTGGCATGACACTTGAACCCTTTACTTAATGCTTTGTAGTTTTAACTCGTATGTCGTTGAGAAGGAAAAGCTTAAAACTGATTTAGGGCTAATTTAGATTGTTATCAAAATTGGCTAATTGGGCTATTAGAATTTCTAATAGGTTAAGGGGTTCACATAATTGAAGAATTAACTAGTAACTAATGATAGAAAATAAAAAGTATGCCAATTAATCCCAAGATTTTCATTAATTTGATTTAATATCTTTTTGGTTCTAACCTTTATTTATTCTTCTTTGTTTGGCTTTTAATTTATTTTGCAAACAAAATTTGAATAACCAAAACCCTTTTTTACTTGGAATTCATTAATTGATCTGAGCTAATTTAACAGTCTTCTTGTGGATTCGACCCCGGTCTTATCACTTTGCTATATTTGTGGTTTAAGTCTTAGATTAGTGAAAATAAATTATATTCGCTCGGGCCGGGGGCGCTCACGACATGCTAGTCTCAGAGGTTGAACACTATATGATGAGCATGATTGGCTAAACGATTGAGTAGCAAACGTCGAGTATCATATACTGAGTGATCATGTAGCTAGTGACTATATGATGAGCATGCTAGCCTACACGATTGTTTAGCGCGCATGCCATGCGCCGAGTACCATACACTTAGTGATCGTTTACCTAAGCATCTACGCGATCGAGTAGCCAATGTAACACGATCGAGTAAACTCTTTACTCGATCATGTAGCATTAGTTATGCGATCATTTAGCAAATACTACGCAATCGAGTAGAACTTTTCTACACGATCGTATAGCCAAATCTAAACGATCGTTTTGCTTGGGCTACACGATGCGAACAATGATTCATCTTCTCCCTCGACGCGAACAGCATCTCCATGCATCTGAAGGTTCATCAGAAACGACTCAAACAAACAAAAACTTGAATACAGACTCGATAGCAGGTTAATTGTGCTAAAAAATGCAGGAGCCCTTACAAATTAATTGTTGGAAATGAAAAGAAAGCTTTAAACATAGTCAATTATCTCGTAAACAACCATCAACAATATCCACAATCACATCTAACACTTAAACACATTGCAGAATTCATAAAACCCACCAAGATTGTAAATGAAATTAAATACAACAATTGAATTTGGAAAATCAGAACAACCTGGTTCCGATTCCAATTGAAGGAAATCTAAAACTAGAGGACCTGTGAGTGAAAGTAGATCGTTCCAAGATCCATTGTGAAATAACGTAAACATTTACAATCAAACACAAACGATTATGCATTAAAGATAAATTACAACATGCCTTTTAACAAAATTACAAGGGATCGAAAAGACAATACCTTTGAAGAACCCTTTCTTCACGTACCTCCCTCGATCGTTCAGCAACGTAGCAAATAAGCACGAAATCATCAACGTACCTTTGAAGAACCCTTTCATCACGTACTTCCCTCGATCCTCGATCCTTGAACAAAACAACACACCACCATAAGATTACCTTGGTATTCTCGATGTGAGAACCTAGGAGTTTTGGTCTCTGTATGATTTTCGATAGAGGAAAGGAAAATGGAGTAAACGATCGAGTATGCTATGAACAATCATATAGAAGAAGAAGGTCTATCGTATACACATAATACTTAATCGTGTAGAAGCGATTACTATCGTATAGTAAACTTGATAACTACCGTTTAGTCTCTTGGTAGTGAATTATGTGAGATGATCCAACTCTTTGATTTGGAAAACTATTTTTCCTTTTATCTCATAGTTACCATAAAACCGTGTAAAACCACCCACTAAGGTAGTTATTGGAGAAAAAGAAAATTAATTATCTGATAATGAATATTTATAAATAAATACAATAACTAACTTGTCATAATATATTTATAACCTATAGTTTTATTATTGCATCATATACAACATATAAACCATAATTCTTTTTCAATTTTATGCCATTTAATATAAATCATATTTTTATTAATTCCTCCAATAAAATAATGTATCAAATATATCATATCAATTATATCATATATAATTGAATTAATTGAATTATATCATATATAATCAAATTCTCTCTTGTTAATTTCAACATTTCAAACTAACCGAAAAACTGATTATGAACTTGAATCCATTGAGCTACCAAGGGGACTTTATGAATCTGTAGCTTGAATCTCCAACAGTACATGAAAAACTGACTAAACTCTTTAATCACGATATCCATCATCTGTTAACTGTCGAGCACTCCACTAAAGACCGATAGATACACTCTTTGCACTACAAATATATTTCAGTGTCCATTGGATATAACCAATCAACAGTGAGATGACCCTTCACAAATCGCTCGCAAGTACAGGTTGGTCAATTTACCGTTTTGCCCCTATAGTTACATCTAACTCTTTAAGTACCACTGGTGCCTCTAATGAACAATAGATCATAGTCCTACTATGACTAAACCCTTACCAAGCCAAGAGAAGGTGTGGCGCCACATTGTTCAAGCCCCAAAATCAGCCGTTAAGGGAGCAATGTATCTACTTACCCCTGCATCGGGGAAGGAATGAATTCCATTTTTTGTAACTGAGTTCCCAGCTCCCCAATCAGATGAATACTCAAAGTGGTAGGCTTGTTGAGTCAGCGATCTGGCCACTCTCACCCATGCAAATCATAGGACCACCCTCATAGGCAGGAGTTCGTAACTCACTCAGGATTAAGGTCATGTTACCTATGGTCATCTTAGTGAAATGAATGTCTCAATTATGAATGATGTTATATAATGAAACTAAACATTTCGTGGTCCGAACTTATACAAACTCCTCTGTATAGAATATCCCTGCTCGCATGTTTAATACATGAATGATCAGGATTAGATCATTTATAGCACTTTACAACATTTGTAACACCTACAAAGTAGGCCACACTCGTAGTGTCACCAGGATAAGGTATCACTCATTTATCCATATACTACAGACCATTTAGGTTATGACACAAAGCACGATACACTTGTATGTCTTCACATACATGCTTAAGTTACAACGATAACCATGGATCTTAGTTTATTTGTTTATGGTTAATGCAACTAAAATATCTCATATTTCATGGACTGAAGTGAATAAAATATCATATATTATACATCACAAAATGTTTTTTCATACACATGTTTACAAACTACAGGACCCTACGAGTTTTAGGGCATCAACCCCAACATCTTACCCCTATACTATAGACCCTTTACACTGTTTCTTAAACATTGTGTTTGATGGTACCAACACACAGCGGAAGCGACCAGGATCGATAAACATTCTAATTGATTAATTTTGGCAGAAACGAAAGTATGTTCAAGCAGAATATAATGGGTTTCAAGACATACCTTTGAAGAACGTTTGAAATCTTTTTGCAGACCATCACAAGATCTTCCCTACTATTCTTCTGGTGCTCTAAATTGATTTGTGGGACTCAAAATAAGCTAGAATCAAAGGAAACTTGGAGAATGCTCACAGTAGCAACGCAAAGGCAGAACATCTTCTTCACATGAATTTTCAACTAAAATTCTATCCATTGTAATGTCTAAAAAACACTTCAATCTCTTCAATATATTGCAGACTATCATGCAAAGAGAAAGGTTGCATGAGATGCAACTCATGCTTGGAGTAATTGAGGCTTAAAGATAATGAGTTGTCTGTGAGCTACTTGAAGATGGAGTTGGAAAATCCCATTTTCCATTTTGTGTATTTATATTTCCAAAATCTAATTTGATTTTAAAATCACATTTGATTTCTAAATCAAAATTTATTAATTTTACAAATTAATTTCATAAATTATTTTTCTAATAAAATTAATAAATAATTATTTAAAGAATTTAAATAATTTTAATNATTAATTTTACAAATTAATTTCATAAATTATTTTTCTAATAAAATTAATAAATAATTATTTAAAGAATTTAAATAATTTTAATTAATCTAATATCCAAAAATAAATTAATTTTACACAATTCCATCTTCATATTTAAACATATATATATATATATTCTCCAATTTTGTTTGATTCTAATTTGAACGTTACAAATTAATTTATCACGCTACTCTATAGTTAATCCATTTTTGAGTCAGTAGGGGAACCTCGTGGACCTATAGATCATGGGCTCCAACGATCCGAGATTAATCGGCTAAACTCATTAGACCGAACTAACCCCCATTCGTTAACTAATGGGTCACTCCACTAAAGCCCATAGTTGAACTCCCTTCAAGGCTCGACTTGTGGCAAAGGGTTATACCCAGGTGGAGGGAGTCAACTATGAGGAGACTTTCTCGCCTGTTGTCATGTTAAAGTCGATCCGCATTCTCCTGTCTATTGCAGCTAATTACAATTATGAGATTTGGCAAATAGACGTCAAGACGGCCTTTCTAAATGACAATCTTGAGAAGACCATTTATATGGTGCAACCCAAGGGATTCATAGCCCAAAGTGAAGAGCAAAAGGTTTGCAAACTGTATTGGTCCATTTATAGTCTGAAATAGGCGTCTCGATCTTGGAACCTTGTGTTTACAAGAAGATCATCAATGCTTTAGTAGTCTTCTTAGTGTTGTATGTAGACGATATCCTACCCATTGGGAATGATGTAGGTCTACTGACTGCAATTAAGAACTGATTAGCAACCTAATTCCAAATGAAAGATTTAGGAGAGGCTCAGTTTGTTCTAGGTATACAGATCTTTCGGGATCGTAAGAACAACGTGCTAGCATTGTCTAAGACATCGTACATTGATAAGATGTTGCTCAAGTACTCGATGTAGGACTCCGAGAGGGGCCTACTACCGTTCCGACAAGGAGTCACTTTATCTAAGGAAATGTATCCTAAGATGCCTCAAGAGGTTGAGGAGATAAGACGGGTCCCATATGCGTCTGTCATTGGCAGTTGGATGTACGCGATGCTCTGTACTCGTCCAGACATCTGCTACGTTGTGGGCGTAGTCAGTAGGTATCAGTCTAACCCAGGTCAGGGTCATTAGACCACAGTAAAGAAAATCCTCAAGTATCTTCGGAGAACGAGGGACTACATGCTCGTGATGATTTGAGGGATTTGATCCTTACAAGATACACGGATTCTGACTTTCAGACTGATAAGGACTCTCACAAGTCCACATAAGGTCAGTCTTACTCTTAACGGAGGAGCTGTAGTATGGCGAAGCACTGAGTAGGGGTGTATCGCCGAGTCCACTATGGAGGCGAAGTACATAGCGGCTTGCGAAGCTACTAAGGAGGTCGTCTGGCTTAGGAAGTTCTTGACAGACCTGGAAGTTGTTCCAGATATGTCTAGGCCCATTACCCTCTATTGTGAATTAGTGGGGCAGTGGCAAACCTCCTAAGGAGCCAAGGAGTCACCAGCGCGACAAACAATAAGCGGAGTATCCATCTAAATTCGCGAGAAGTGCAATCGAAGGGACGTGAATCTCACACAGATCATTCAGGAGCAACAATGTTGCTTGATCTTTTAACGAAGGCTTCTCACGGCTAACAGTGTTTGAGAGTCACCTCAGAGCATGGGTCTACAGGATCGCCGCGCTAGGACTCGCAACAGGGGAGATTTACTTGTACTGGGCTTTTATGCCCTAGTTTATTGTTTTGTACTAAGTCTTTGTACACCCCACTTCGCTTTAAGAGGACAAGTGGGAGATTGTTGGGGTTGATGCCCTAAAGTCTCGTGTCCCTGTAAGTTTGTTAAACATAGGTACGAACACTTTGTGTTGTTAATATACGATATTTACTTCACATCTTGTATTTTTGCTCGTTAATTTTCTTATTTGCTACAACAAAACGATTAAACATAAAATCCCTGGCTTATCCTGTAATGTGACTCAAGCATGTATATGATGACCATACAGTGGATCATGTCTTGAGTGAATAAAACCAAAATGGTCTGTAGTAAATGATAAGGAGGGACAACCTTAACCTGGTAATTCTACGATGGGGCCTGCTTTGTGGATGGTCACAAGTTGTTATGACCTTGTAAAAAATGGGTCCTGATCCTAATCATTCGTGTTGGGACATGTGAGCGGGGGCGGTCCTATACAAAGAGTTTGTAATAAAAGACCTGACCACGAAGTTGTTAGTCTCGTTATATAACATCGTTCAATTGATAGAGACTTTCACTTCACTAGGATGACCCATAGTAACATGACCTTCAATCCCGAGTGAGTTGGGAACTCCAGCCATGAGAGCGATCTTTTTCTGATTTGTATGGGTGTGAAGTGGCCAGGTCACCGATTCAAACCTAGCCATTTTAGGGATTCATCTGAATTTGGGAGCTGGGAACCTCACTACATAAGATGGAATTCAATCCTTCCCGAAGGAAGGGGTAAGTAGATAGATGGCTTCCTTTAAGGGCTATTTCGGGGCTTGATTGATGTGGCGCCAACACACCTTCTCTTGCCTAAGAGGTATTCACATATAAGTTTGAACTATGTCGTATTGTTCATTGGAGGAATCAATTTTAATTAAGGAGTGACATGTACTACATGGGACAGAAACGGTAAAATGGTCCAACTGTACTTAACGAAGATCTGTGAAGGGTCATTCGTACTCATGATTGGTTATATCTGTGGACATCAGATATAATCTGTGGTTAAGAAGAGTTCAGTTTTGTCCTTTAGTGAATCACTTGACTGAGTTAATGGATGGTGAATCTCATGGCTAAAAAAGAGTTTAGTCAGCTCTTTCACTTACCTTGGAACTTCGAGCCACATGTCCTTAGGTCCCCTGGGTAGCTTTGGAAATAAAGTTGAGAACCAGTGTTTGGGTAATTTGAAATGTTCAAGCATTGACAAGAGGAAGTTCGATTAATAATATGATAATAACTTGGACTAGTTATTATATATGATATAATTGGCTAAATGTATGAGATACATTATTTTGGAAGAAAATTAGATATAAATATGAATTTATATCAAGTAGAGGAGAAAATACTATAGTAGATATGTGATATCAAACTATGGGATATAAATATAATATGATTATATTTATTAATTAATTAATTGATTAATTATATGGTAATTAACCAATTTTTCCATGTTCGGACGTGGGTAGTGGGCAACATTGGTTATGGTAACCGGTGGGTTAAAAATAAAAAGAGTTTTCATTTTTCGTATAGTGCATTCATTATTTTCGATCGCCCAAAAGAATTCATGAAAACGATTGCCCAAGTGCCTATACGATAGTAGCTTTTCTGTCTAACCGATCATCTACCTCACGATTTCTCTAAACGACCGTATACGTTTTTCCTAAACAATCATTCAGCATTTCCTACACAATCGTGTATCTCCTCTATACGATAAGCACTTTCGCTATACAATAGCACTGTATTATCTCCCACTTGCTTATCATTTATACGACTCGTTGTCCTCTGTCCTCTACCAAACTCTTTTACATATGCGTTATTAATGAATGTTCTTGTAGTATGTTGTGCGTTGTCATAAGTTTCCTTGCATTGAATCCAAGTATAATTTCACCGCAAGTTTCTCGGTGTGATCTGAGGTCGAACACAGGGATTGTTTTAGGTTGATTACATTATATTCGTGATATATGTGACCAGGGGTTTTTCAATTTAATAAAAGTGTGGTTTGTACATGCGATAAAGTAAATTGTGCAGTAAAGTAAAGATAAGCGATAAAAATGCGATAATAAAGTAAATTGCGATAAAAGTAAAATGCGATAAAATAAACATAAGCTATGATGATACAAGACACAAGTTACATGATATGAGATATCAAGGTTGAGACTGACTGTGAAGAATATACAAAGATCGTGTCATGCGGTGGCAAGGCTTATGTGTGAAATAGAAAGAGAAAGGATAATTAATATTAACAGCGCAAGTTTCTCAGTTGCGTTAAAGATATAAGTACGGTTCCGCTTTCCCTTGGCGTACACCTCTTGGTGATCGGTCGTGTTTCCCACATCTCTGTGGTAAAACAGGGACGAACGTAGTGAACGCAAGGTTGCTTCCATCTCTGGAAGTACTTCTTGCTTTAGTTAACGCATTCTTCTAACCTTCTCTCGACAGATCAGAATGGCATCTTCACTTCTGCTCTCACAGGTGAAGATGTCGTCTAGCATGCTTTAGCTAAACATCTTTATTTCTTTAGCACTGATTAAGTTACTTGTTTAATTCATATTAATCACAAAGGAATTAAGAAAACATCATGGAGAAAGCAATAATGGAGGAATGAAAATAGACAGAAATGTGGAAATGAAAGTTATCATGACATTTAATTATAAAATCGAGCGTCTAATACATGGTTGTGAATGGTTCAAACTAAGAAGATGAAATACAATTGATGGATTAGAGTTAGAAACAGAAACAGAAGAGTGTCAATGTCTTGACACCGATCTGGATGGAGAGATTTCTTGTCGGCATAGATAGAGTGAACGAAAGGATGAGCTTCCATCTTAGGCTTGCTCAACCGGTAGAGTTAATTTAGGTACAAAGCTTCATGATAGGGATTTAGAATGATTCGCCCTGAGACTCACCTGTCGGCCTTGTCTCTTTTCTTCTCGGATCTTCTCCGATCAGCACTAAGATCAGTCTTTCTCTCAATAGCCTCGTATCAATTATCCCTCGTATCAATTATATCTTTTCAGTGAATTCTTTGAGGGTATTTATAATGAAAGCTTTGACTCTCTAACTTGTGGTCCCCACTTTATTGTTATGGAAATTCTGAGAATGGTGGAATAAATATTCCTTCTATTATGCAATCAGTCCGTCAAAAATGCACAATGATTAGTTGTACACAAGTCAAAATCCTCCGTGATTGCATTCCTCATTTGCATCTTTCGATTGTTTGCCCGCATGTGGTGCTATTTTTATTACCGTATGAGGTTGAAGTTCAGCTCTGGATCAATTGTCGCATGCGCTGTCATTGCATTGATCGTTTATCCATTCCTGGATGATGGGTGTAATGCAACGTAGATGCATTAATCTTTCTCTCTTGAGCCATGAGCGCATACGGTGACTATATTTCCTGCAAAACAGACTTGAAATACTCTTTTCTACCATCGCAATGGTGTTAGTTGGTGTATTGACGACAATTTATAATTATTGTATTTCTTAGCTAATTTTCATACAATTGACGCAACTTTCTTCTCTTTTGGCTACAATATCTAAATAAAGTAGCATAAATAACTTGTATTTCTACAAGTTATCACACCCCCAAATTTAGATATATGCTTGTCCTCAAGCATATCTTCTACTAACGCAAACATGCTCAGTTCCTATCCTGAATTTTTGTGTCCATTGGTTGCTCCGAATGCTCCACTTAGGCACATTACTTAACAACGCAATTTCCTTCTATCCTTGCTAATTCATATCAAAGCCTTACTTTATTCTTCTATACTACAAATTTCCTGATCAAAAATGCTTTTCTAGTTTAAAAAGAATGTTTACCTCTTATTTGTCAAAACAAGCTTGATGCGTCATATGCGGTGGTCAAACTTTGCCATCATTTTATCTGAAGACTGTTGATCATGGTTTACACTCTTCATTTTGGCTTGTTCCATGGGTGTCCATGCGAACATCCAACGACGATTGTGTGCCAATTTCAACTTTAACTCATTAATTTCAAGGGAGTTGTCTCTTCCATTTTTTATTTCTTTCTTTCTTTTTCATATTGCATTGTTCTTGGAAACCCACCTTTGTTTTTGGCTTGCTCCCAACGGGTGTCATGCGAACATCCAACTGACGAGCAGGTTCTTTCACAACAAATTCCTTATCAAGGGTTTGGGAATGTTTTTGGGTTTTCCGCTTGCGCTGACATTAGAGTTGATATGAATTTTTTTTTATTTTTTTGTTTTTGGAAATGATGAACGCATTTTTCATAAAGACTGCATAAATCTTGATCTCATCTGCCCAGACCTTCCCACCCCAAATTTAGAGATGCGCAGGTTCTCATTACGCGTTGTTTGGACAGAATAGACAAACACTTTAGAAAAAAATTTCAAAAAGAAGGTTCTGAGGCAAATCTTTGAATGGTAAAGTAAAGTACTGCTAAGCTACGACATTAACTAAGTGTTAGTTAGAAAGTACTAAATATGGAAAATATTTCTAAGTGTATGCATATATACATCATGGCAGCGCATGAATAAACGCTAAAAAGAAAGTTAAGAAACATCGGCAAATATTGAACAAAGGATGATAACCAAAAAAGGCACAAGCAAATAGAGAGAATATTTACTCAATTTGTATTGAATATTAAACTAAAGTATACTATAGATTAAAAAATTAATGCAATACAAAATTGTTTGTCCTAAGTACCAAAGAATCAAAAAAATTTGTTAACTAATGAATTTTGATTCAGACGGAGTGCACGATTACAATTAAACATCGTGTTTTCCATTAACCGCAAATACAATTTTTGACTGAGAACAGGTAAAACGTAATATTCACGCAAGCACACCTCTTAATCAAAAGTCATTTCTGGAGGATCGGTGCACGGTATTGCTACCAACGCCATCGCTACCTTTCAACATAGTGGCCTTTTCACTAAGGACGATAAAGAATACATACGCGGCGTAACACAACCCTCAAATGCAATGCGTTGGGTGTAATGGACGTAAGGTGTATCTTGTTAAGCAGCACAATGCACCCATCATTGCGTTACCATACCAACTTTTATTTCTTTTTTCTTTTCTTTTTTTTTATTCATAAAAAATACGAAGTTGAAAAAACTTTGCCAGTGTTTATCGTTTCAATCCAAGTCATTCACAAAATTTGAAGAACAACAGCGTACTCAATGCATACAAATTAAATGAAATTTAAACATGACATGGAAATACTCAACTAAATTAAATTGAAGGTTAATACAAAAAACAAGCTTTAAAAAGCTAATTCTAATAGCAATAAATACGTCATTTAGGAAGCAGTAAAGGAGCTGTAAAGAAAGCAAGTAAAACATAGGTAGGGAATGGCTAATGAAAGGGATTCAAGAATTGCCGCATCGCTTCCCCACAAGAAATTAATCCTGCTGCCCAAGTCAATGGTATCCCATTGCGTCCATCTATGTCGCCTCCGTAGTAAAGGCTTAACATCGCGTTGACCATTGACTTTAAACATGTTGTCCCATCTAAAGTTGTTAGTTCCACTAGCACGTGGGGAAAGATAGTCTTTGATTTTTGAACGGCCCCAGACTAGCGAGACTCAAATTTCCCCTGGAAACAATCACAATCCATGCATTAAAAGAGTAAATACTGTTGACCTTCGACGAATGTCTGGTCGTTTATGCGGTCCGTCATGCACTTCTTGGTTTTTCTCCTTCCATAGATTTTGGCAATTTTTTCATTAGGCGTCCCTTCACCATTCGACCAGTTGGTTTCAGTTGCAGCTTCCGGACTTCCCCGCACTCGCTAACTATTCAAACTTCAGAGCTTTTTGCATGCCCAACATGCGTCTTATGTTCCAACTCGAGCAGCAGCACGCACCTATATGTTTTCCGATAGACCAAGCGCATTATGGGTTGACAACTGCTAATTGGTGTTTTATAGGCAGTCCCTGTATGCCGCACAGTATCTATTCTCATCAAGGCTTGGTGCTAGACCAACACTTATCGCTGTCCTTGTATATGTATTCGTTATGTATCTCTAGAGAGAATAGTTTTGATTCTCGGGTTAGTAAGATCTCTACCCATGCCCACATTGCGGGTAGTCTGTTGGTCATAAGTTAGTTGCAACTCGATGGCTGACGTTAAATTTAGTCAACAAGTTGGTAAATTATGCGATTGATAAAGTGAGAGCCCCTCATCGCTGATGTAAGGCCCGTGGTGATCCCATATTCGAGCAAAATATTCTTCTTCAGAAATTTCGACACACTTGGCTGCATCTTCTTGGCACCATGCAATGGCCTCAACCCATTTTGGATAACTAATCAATGCGACCAGGAATAATGATGAACCTTCTGATGGTGGAAATGGGGCCATGAAGTCATTTCCCGAAACATCAAATAATTCAACCTTTAAGATTGATGTCAACGACATTTCATTTCCTCTTAAGACATATTTCCCCGTTCTCTGACATCTGTCGCATTGCACAACGAGGGTAGGGGCATCTTAAACAGTGTTGGCCAGTAATAGCCACACTGTAAAACCTTTTGGCAGGCACGTATCGCTACCGTTAGTCCCAAAATGTCCTCCATAAAGGGAACTCATGACAAAGCTCTAGAATGTGCTTGAATCGTGCTCAGGAATGCATGCGACGTAAAGAATGTGATAGGTCAAGTTCGATATAGAATGGGTCATCCAGAAATAAAAATTTACGGTTGTGTCTTAGCTTTTGTTCTGCTGGTAAGTATAAGTCATCTGGTGCTTGACCGCAAACTATGAAAGTTCTAATGTCCACAATATCCATGGAACATTAATGCCTACCATCATCAAGCAGCTCATCAGGAAATCTTCTTCAATACTTTTTTCTTGTCCCTTGAACCTCGGCATTCTCCATTCTTGAGAAATGATGAGCGTACTTGGTTTCAGTGCCCTTACCGGTCTTTGATTTCGAGGTCAAACTCTTGCAAGAGCAACATCCACCATATCAGCTCGGTTTTTCATCCTTCTTTGTCATCAGATATTTGATCTTAGAATGATTGGTATACTACCACAACATTTGTTCTGATTAAGTACTGTCAGAATTTGCTCTACGTGGCAAATACCACTAGCGAGCATTTCCTTTTCCATGGTTGTATAATTCCTCCTGCGGCACTAATTAACATTTTTACTCGTATAGTAAAGATAGGATGCAAATACGTCGTCCTTTGTGCCTTGACTCAACATTGCGCCATTGCATAACCGTCGCATCACACATCATGCAAATTGGTTGCGTCCAATCGACGCAATCAAAAATGGGTGTAGTGATGAGTGCGTCCTTTCAACGGTGTTTGATGCTTTCAGTACACACATTATCAAAAATTATATCACGTCAGGCTTCCAATTAGCACACTTAGGTGCCTTGCGATCTAAGAGAAGTTGTGAATAAATCTTCGATAGAAACCCCAGCATGTCCCAGAGCTCCTAAGTGTTTTCAACGTTCACTGGTGGGGGTAACTTGGAAATTACGTCGATTTTTTTCTAATCGAGCATCCAATCCTGCTTAAAGGTTTAAATGACCCAGAATATATCCTTCTTCAACATAAAAGTGGTATTTTCACGCTCACCACGCACTCGTTGCCGACACAATCTATTCAAAGACTTTTCTCGAGGTTTAGTAAACAAGAATCTCATAATTATTGCCCGAAAACTGAAAAATCATCAATGATACCTCGACTGATCCTCCAAAGTAATCTGAAAAGATTGCCATCATAAACAGTGTTTGGAAGTGCCTGCCGCCATTGTAAGAGTAAGAATGGCATGCGTTGGAATTGCAAACGTACCAAAATGGACACGTGAAGGTTGTCTGTCTTAATCCTTCGCGCAATTGCTAATTTGGTTGTACCTTGAATAGCCTCAAAAAAACTAGAAGAATTCATTCCAGCAAAGTCTGTTCTAACATGTAATCAAATGAAGCAAGAGTGGGAAAGTGGTCTTTTTTAGTGGCCAAATTTACTTGGCGATAATCCGTGCAGATTCTCCACCCTAAGTCCATTTCTTGTGGGAATTAATTCTTTCTGTCCTTAGTGACAGAAACTATCGTCCCCTTTCTTCGAAACACACTGTAACTGGCTGCACCCAGCTGCTATCAGATATTGGGTAGATGAACTGCGTCCAACCCACTTTACTATTCTTTCTTCGCTACCTCCCTCATAGTAGGGTTCAAGCGTCGTTGCCTTCTAACGAATCCTGTCTTCTTTTCCTTCCGACGAATCTTGTGCATGCAGAACAAGGGACTGATTCGCTCGATGTCTCGCCAAGGTTCATCCTAAAGCCTTTACCGTTATTTCTCAGGAATCTTGTATAAGTGCATCTTCTTTAATCCTTACTCAGCGAAGCAGAAATGATAAACTGGTAACGGTGTTTGTTATCTCCTAAGTAGGCAATACATGAAGGTGCAACAGGCAATGGATTCATCCTCTATCTTGCCCTCAGGATGCGTTATAGATTCTATTGGCCTAACCTGTAGTGTGATCATGGCTTGGTCTTGGCGTTGCCGATATCCAACTTTTTAAAAGATCGATAAGGGCATTAAAATTTATGCTCGCCCTAAATCGCACAACGCGTTACCCTTGGATCTTCTTCCCTTCTATTGAACAGGGCAATGTAAAACTCCTACACGGGTCCTTCATTTTGGTGGGGATATTGTTTTGAAACAGTGCACTGCATTGCTACGTAACGTAAACTGTTTCATTCTCCTCGATTCTTTCTTTTTATTAGCAAGTATATCCTTGAGAAATATGAGCAATAGCTTTGCATAATCTGTTTCAAAGCATTGATTAAGGGAATATAAAGAAAGATAAAGAATCGAAGGGCTTGTTATTCAACAGTGAGAACTGTCCAGGAACCTCTGGAATTGCTTACTATCATCTTTCATATTCAGGCTGGACCGGGGAAAGTGGAGGATTCCGCCATAACTTTCTGTTTAGTTGGCTGTTTGCTAAGGTCCTGTTCTTGCTGTGTTTCGTTAAGCTGAAGGTTTTGCATTGAATTCAGCACTTCAAGTCTTTGAAGGAGTTTCACCTTTTTGTAGGTATTCCCTTACTCTTGAACCTGATAATTTTTCCACTACTGATTTGATTGGGACATCATTGACAGTTAGATCTACTGCCTTGTTGTTTTTGGATCCTGGTATTGGTTAGCGCAGGGGTTGTTGTTTTACCACTCTTAATGTACCGACATGACATTGCTCTTTACCTCGTGGGCCCGATGCCTCCTGAACTGCTAGTCAGCGTACCAGGCGCTTTATTTTTCAACCTCAAATTTTCAAGCTGTTCAATCTGCTCTTCCAAACGCCTCTAAGGGGAATCAAGCTTGCGATTGTCTAATTGCCTCACTCTTTTGGATAATAATGTTGTAGTGAAGTCTCCAGAGACGAAGAGGTACTACAAGAGGTATTAATATAAGAATGGTTTGTCATAGGGTTGGATACTTTGAGAGTGACCTGGAAATACAGTTCCGAATTAATGAAGACCAGACGGTGTCATCGATCCCCTTGATAACTATGTCTGAATGGAAACTCATGGCTTCCCTGGTTGTGATTCCGTCCAACTTACAGTTGGGTGATC
>NC_052353.1:48402776-48404131 GCF_009727055.1 Benincasa hispida
CGTTGTTTGGACAGAATAGACAAACACTTAGAAAAAATTTCAAAAAGAAGGTTTGAGCAAATCTTTGAATGGTAAAAGGTAAAGTACTGCTAAGCTACGAATTAACTAAGTGTTAGTTAGAAAGTACAAATTATGGAAAATATTTCTAAGTGTATGCATATATACATCATGGCAGCGCAATGAATAACGCTAAAAGAAAGATTAAGAACATCGCAAATATTGACAAAGGATGATAAACAAAAAGGCACAAGCAAATAGAGAGAATATTTACTCAATTGTATTGAATATTAACTAAGTATACTATAATTAAAAATTAATGCAATACAAAAATTGTTGTCCTATACAAAGAATCAAAAAAATTTGTTAACTAATGAATTTGATTCAGACGGGTGCACGATTACAATTTAACATCGTGTTTCCATTAACGCAAATACATTTTTGCTGAGGACAGGTAACAACGTATGTATTCACGCAACACACCTCTTAATTCAAAGCATTTCTGGAGGATCGGGTGCACGGTATTGCTACCAACGCATCGCTACCTCAACATAGTGCCTTTTCACTAAGGACGAGTAAAGAATACATACGCGCGTAACACAACCCTCAATGCAATGCGTTTGGGTGTAATGGACGTAAGGTGTATCTTGTTAGCACACAATGCACCCATCATTGCGTTACATACCAAACTTTATTTTCTTTTTCTTTTTCTTTTTTTTTAATTCATAAAAAATACAAGTTGAAAAAACTTTGCAGTGTTTATCGTTTCATCCAGTCATTCACAAAAATTGAAGAACAGCGCTACTCATGCATACAAATTAATGAAATTAAACATGACATGGAAATACTCAACTAAATTAAATTGAAGGTAAATACAAAAAGCTTTAAAAGCTAATTCTAATAAGCAATAAATACGTCATTTAGGAAGCAGTAAAGGAAAGCTGTAAAGAAAGCAAGTAAACATAGGTAGGGATGCTAATTGAAAGGGATTCAAAGAATTGCCGCAATCGCTTCCCCCACAAGAAATTAATCCTGCTTGCCCAAGTCAATGGTATCCATGCGTCGATCTATGTCGCCTCCGTAGTAAGGCTTAATCCGTTGACCATTGACTTTAAACATGTTGTTCCCATCTAAAGTTGTTAGTTCCACTACACCGTGGGGAAAGATAGTCTTGATTTTGAACGGCCCAGACTAGCGAGACTTCAATTTCCCTGGAAACAATCACAATCATGCATTAAAGAGTAATACCTGTTGACCTTCGACGAATGTCTGGTCGTTTATGCGGTCGTCATGCCACTTCTTGGTTTTCTCCTTATAGATTTTGGCATTTTCATAGGCGTCCCTTCACCATTCGACCA
>NC_052353.1:48404912-48427586 GCF_009727055.1 Benincasa hispida
TCGTGCTCAGGAATGCATCGACGTAGAATGTGATCAGGTCCAAGTCGATATAGGAATGGGTCATCCCAGAAATAAAATTTTACGTTGTGTCTTAGCTTCTTGTTCTGCTGGTAAGTATAGTCATCTGGTGCTTGACCGCAAACTATGAAGTTCATAATGTCCACATACCATGGAACATTAATGCCTACCATCATCAGCAGCTCATCAGGAAATCTTTCTTCAATACTTTTTCTTTCCCTTGAACCTCGCAATTCTCCATTCTTGAGAAATGATGAGCGACTTGGTTCTCAGTGCCCTTCCGGTCTTTGATTTCGAGGTCAAACTCTTGCAAGAGCAACATCCACCATATCAGCCTCGGTTTTTCATCCTTCTTTGTCATCAGATATTTGATCTTAGAATGATTGGTATATACCACAACATTTGTTCTGATTAAGTACTGTCAGAATTTCTCTAGTGCAAATACCACTGCGAGCATTTCCTTTTCCATGGTTGTATAATTCTCCTGCGCATCATTCAACATTTTACTCGTATAGTAGATAGGATGCAATACGTCGTCCTTGTGCTGACTCAACATTGCGCCCATTGCATAACCGCTCGCATCACACATCAATGCAAATGGTTGCGTCCAATCCGACGCAATCAAAATGGGTGTAGTGATGAGTGCGTCTTTCAACGTGTTGAATGCTTCAGTACACACATTATCAAAATTATATTCACGGTCAGCTTCAATTAGCACACTTAGGTGCCTTGCGATCTAAGAGAAGTTGTGAATAAATCTTCGATAGAACCCAGCATGTCCCAGAAAGCTCCTAAGTGTTTTCACGTTCACTGGTGGGGGTAACTTGGAAATTACGTCGATTTTTTCCTAATCGACATCCAATCCTGCCTTAAAGGTTTAATGACCCAGAATATATCCTTCTTCAACCATAAAGTGGTATTTTTCCCAGTTCAGAACAAGATTCGTTGCCACACATCTCTTCAAGACTTTCTCGAGGTTAGCTAAACAAGAATCATAATTATTGCCGAAAACTGAAAAATCATCCATGAATACCTCGACTGACTCCTCCAAGTAATCTGAAAAGATTGCCATCATACAGTGTTGGAAAGTGCCTGCCGCATTGTAGAGTAAGAATGGCATGCGTTGGAATGCAAACGTACCAAATGGACACGTGAAGGTTGTCTTGTCTTAATCCTTCGGCGCAATTGCTATTTGGTTGTACCTTGAATAGCCTCAAAAAAACAGAAGAATTCATTCCCAGCAAGTCTGTCTAACATGTAATCAATGAACAAGAGTGGGAAGTGGTCTTTTTTAGTGGCCAAATTTAACTTGCGATAATCCGTGCAGATTCTCCACCCTATAGTCATTCTTGTGGGAATTAATTCTTTCTTGTCCTTAGTGACGACTATCGTCCCCCCTTTCTTCGAAACACACTGTACTGGGCTCACCCAGCTGCTATCAGATATTGGGTAGATGACACCTGCGTCCAACCACTTTACTATTTCCTTCTTCGCTACCTCCCTCATAGTAGGGTTCAAGCGTCGTTGCCTTTCTAACGATCCTGTCTTTCTTTCTTCCAGACGAATCTTGTGCATGCAGTACAAGGGACTGATTCCTCGAATGTCTGCCAAGGTTCATCCTAAAGCCTTTACGTTATTTCTCAGGATCTGTATAAGTGCATCTTCTTTCTCCTTACTCAGCGAAGCAGAAATGATAACTGGTAACGTGTTGTTATCTCCTAAGTAAGCATACATGAGGTGCACAGGCAATGGATTCATCCTCTATCTTGCCCTCAGGATGCGTTATAGATCTATTGGCTAACTGTAGTGTGATCATGGTTGGTCTTGCGTTGCCGATATCCAACTTTTTAAAGATCGATAAGGGCATTAAATTTATGCTCGCCCCTAAATCGCACAACGCGTTCCCGATCTTCTTCCCTTCTATTGAACAGGGCAATGTAAAACTCCTAGGGTCCTTCATTTTGGTGGGGATATTGTTTTGAAACAGTGCACTGCATTCATACGTTAACGTAACTGTTTCATTCTCCTCGATCTTTCTTTTATTAGCAAGTATATCCTTGAGAAATATGACATAGCTTTGCATCTGTTTCAAAGCATTGATTAAGGGAATATAAAAAAGAAGATAAAAAAGAATCGAAGGGCTTGTTATTCAACAGTGAGAATGTCCAGGAACCTCTGGAATTGCTTACTATCATCTTTCATCTTCAGCCTGGACGGGAAAGGTGGAGGATTCCGCCATACTTTCTGTTTAGTTGGCTGTTTGCTAAGGTCCTGTTCTTGCTGTGTTTCGTTAGCTGAAGGTTGCATTGATTCAGACTTCAAGTCTTGAGGAGTTTCACCTTTTGTAGGTATTCTTACTCTTGAACTGATAATTTTTCCACTACTGATTGATTGGACATCATTGACAGTTAGATCTACTGGCCTTGTTGTTGGATCTGGTATTGGTAGCGCAGGGGTTGTTGTTTTACCACTCCTTAATGTCACCACATGACATTGCTCTTTACCTCGTGGCCCCGATGCTCCTGAACTGCTAGTCAGCGTACCAGGCGCTTTATTTTTCAACTCAATTTCAAGCTGTTCAATCTGCTCTTCCAAACCTCTAAGGGAATCAGCTTGCGATTGTCTAATTGCCTCACTCTTTTTGATATAATGTTGTAGTGAAGTCTCCAGAGACGAGGTACTACAAGAGGTATTATATAAGAATGGTTTGTCATAGGGTGGTATACTTTGAGAGTGACCTGGAATACAGTTCGAATTAATGAAGACCAGACGGTTGCATCGATCCCCTTGATAACTATTCTGATGGAAACTATGGCTTCCCTGGTTGTGATTCCCGTCCCAACTTACAGTTGGGTGATCCTACCAACCAGGGTTGTAAATCTTGCCAAATGACTCGTTATTGACAGAATATATGGCCTATTGATTCCACAGGCAGACTTCTGCTGGATGTCCCTCCCCACGTTGAACGCAGTTCATTGCGGCCACGTGCGTCAATGCCTTAACTTGCGCTGAACCTTAGGAGAGATTTCTCTATTGATTAGACATCATCTGAAGGAGTGAGGTCATCATGTCATTTGATCTACTAGTGTGCTCATTGTATTGGTTGACACATCGACACTTCCTACTCTTCCTTGCTTCAAACCACTTTCCTCAAACCCGTATCAATCCACTCATCAGAATGTCGCGAGATGCGATTTAATATGCTCTTGGCTTCCATATATGATCTATCCATTAATCCTCCTGCTGTGGAGGCATCAACAACTGCTTGCGTTGATTGATGTAAGCCATTGTAAAAAGTCTCCATCAGAATGCTATCGGGAATCCCGATATGTGGACAACTCTTAATAATTGTTTGGAAAGCACCAAGGCAGTGCTCAAAGTTTCATAACCCTTTTGCTAAAAATTCAACACATCCCTCCATCTCTTTGCATTGACGGCTGGAGGGAAGAATCTGTTCATGAACCCGTCAACCAACTGTTCCCACGCGTTAATCTCATCTGGCTCTAACGATTGAGCCCACCTTTTTGCTTCATTCCACAGTGTGTACGGGAAAAGATATAACCTAAGTCTTTCTTAAGTCACACCAGGCATGGAGAATGTGCTGTACATGTCTACAAAATTCGTCAAATGCGCATGTGGGTCTTCTCCTTGTAATCCTCCAAATTGACCCACATTCTGAATCATCTGTAGCATAATCGATCTTATTTCAAAGCTCACATTCTCCTCAACTGTTAGCCTTGAGATTCCTGGTGAGAAGTTATAAAAATCCGGCGCCGCACAGTATCTCATTGGGATGTTGTGGTCAGAAGCAAGAAATATGGAATCTTACACTGGCCAATTTTCCATTTGATTCCCTACTGGTGCCTTGTTATTATTAGCCATGCTTCTTCACCAATTAATTCGGCCCTGATGTGCTTCCGCGCAAATAATACACCTAACCTCTAGGTTCGCTTACAATATCTGAATCATTCCAGAGCTCATAAACCGTCAGACTGCCCTTTGCGATAAACAACCAGTACAAAGAGATCTGTCCTGTAAAATACCATAAACATATTCAACAATAACCATTAACCAATCCCCAGCAATGGTGCCATAAACTTGACACGCAAAATTTTAAGTCTTTCTCATCATACAAGCTCATCATAAACTTGTAACGCATGTATGAATATGAATGAATAAAATTAATCTTCTTATGTCATACAACGCATGGATGATTGCGATGATATGCGATACTACTTCTCCATATGCGTTATTAATGAATGTTCTTGTAGTATGTTTGCGTTGTCACAAGTTTCCTTGCATTGAAACCAAGTATAAATTTACCGCAAGTTTCTCAATGTGATCCGAGGTCAAATACAGGGATTGTTTTAGGTTGATTGCGTTATATTTGTGATATATGCGACTAGGAGTTTTTCAATTAAATAAAAGTGTGGTTTGTACATGCGATAAAGTAAATTTTGCAGTAAAGTAAAGATAAGCGATAAAAATTCAATAATAAAGTAAATTGCGATAAAATAAACATAAGTTATGATGATTGCGTTGAATGTATATCATTTGTATTCCGATCACTGTGAAATCAGAGTGATCTGAACACGCTCATGGAACTTTCGGTATGAGATCCTTCAACTTCAACTTGGCCCTGACAACATTAAAATCCATACCCTGCTTCAGTCGTTTTTTGCTCTGATTGGTTCAGGTGCTACTTGTCACATTACCATACTTGCAACTTATGATTTGACAATAAGTGCACGAGTGTAATGTATCTACTTTGAGTTGGATGATGTTCGATGCATGATTCATGCGTCAACTTCTATGTAACACTTAGTGATTTTTTTCTAATTCCTACGTTACAAGCTATCAATAGTGCAATTTTTATTCAGAGAAATGATTTTGTACATGTTGAATGCGTATATGAAATTTCATGTGCTTTTCTACAATAATGAATATATTTCTCATTATTTAACCCTAATTATTGCAACTTTACGAGAACAATAACTTGTGTTTCTACAAGTTATCACTCAACCTCGCCCTCAGCCTCGCCTAATCGTCTTGAATTCGACCTCGACTCTTCAACACTATGGCTTCCCTTGATTTTGGTTATGGGGATCTGATTCACGAATGGTTTCGTCTTCAAAATTCTTTTTATCATGATTTATGGGAACAAAGCAATTATGGCCTTTATTTCTTTAACTTTGCAAAGATTCTTAATTTTGTATTAGTAAATTACTCTCTTCCTCACAGAAGGTGCCAAATGTTGTTGCTAGCTACACATACATAAGTTATTTATAACAATTATAAATTAACCGAAGGTAGTGTCATGCTTTATGCAATGTTCATTCATTACTAATATATAACTTTTATGTAAACAAGTAATGAATTAAGCTATAGCATACATTCCATACATAAATTCAATATTATATTATAACATTTATAATATAAATGATGCATGGATACGCTATAATGCAAGCATATATTATCTCTTATATTATATGATGCATGAGCATGCTTAATGTAATTTAAATCATGCATACTAATATATTATAACACTTATAATACAAAATGATTCATGAAATAAATGCATAATCTATAGTGGATTTTGAAACTATATGAAATACATTATGGCATATAAAATAAACATACATCATATGCATATTTAAATAAAGTTGATGGACCAGAATAATTAATCTCAAAATCGGAAAAGAAAAAAGTTAAATTATTACAAAAGTTGAGTCCTCCGATTTAGAATAAGTGAACCGGGTCTTTAACCACTTGCCTTGAAGCGTTGCAGCTTGATCATGTAGCAAACCTCGTGATCATCGAGCAACGAGTGTCGAGTATAAACGATCATGTAACAACGATTGCATTGATTTAAACTATGCGATGAGCATGAAAGTCCACGCAATTATATATCGTGCTTCGAGTAACGCATACCATACAATTGTGTAGCTGAAGACTATGCGATGAGCATGATAGTCTACACAATCGAGTAGCATGCACCAAGTATCATATACTATACGATCCTGTAGCTACTGACTATGCGATGAGAATGATAGTCTATACGATCGTTTAGCACGCAAGTCATGCGTCGAGTATCATATATCGTGCAATCATCTACTCCTCGAGCGCCTACACGATCATGCAACCAACGCAACAAAATCGTGTAACAACTTTACACGATCGTGTAGCATTAGCAATGCGATCAATTAGCAAATGCTACACGATCATATAGAAAATTCTACACGAATGCATAGCCAAATTTAAACGATCGTTGAGTTCCAACTACATGATGTGTTCACAGTTTCGTCTTCTCCATCGAAATGCACTGTTGGATTTTATGTCTTAAAACTCGTAGTTTGTAAATTTATAAACATATTCTATTTTTTTTTCGATAAAGTTGTTATTGAAATTGTAATCTTGAATAGAATAAACTAAGGTCTTGAGGCTATTTAATGTAGTTTGAACATTATGTAATGACATAAATGTGGATCAAGTTCGAATATATAGCAAAAATTGTCTATAGTATATGAATAAGGTTGGGCGCCTTATTCTGAGGACACTATGGCTGCGATCCACTTTGTAGTTAGTACAAACGATGTGATCCTGAATCATTCATATAGAGATATGTGAGTGGGGGCATCCTATGCAATGAGTTTGCATAAGACTGAACCATGAAATAGTCACTTTTTACGTTCTAAATGCCGTTTTATGTATAAAACTGACTATTTCGTTAATTGATGACCTAGATAACTTAATCTTAATCTTGAGCTAACTATAAACTCCAGTTCACTAAAAATTATTCTTAGATCTACATAGGTGAGGGCAGCTCATTATCGCTGGCCCAATAAGCCTACCATTTTAGGGGTAAGATCGGGTGGATAGCTGGGAACATAGGGTGCAAGACGAAATTCACTCCTACCCATTATAAGGATAGTAGATAGATTGTTCCCTTTAATACTGAATCCAGGTCATGAACAAGGGGCCCACCCTCTCCTTGGCCCGAGAGGGATCCGGTATATACGTAGGACCTTAAACCAATTGTTCATTAGAGGATTAGTGGAACTTAAGGAATAAGATGTAGTCTTGGGGGTAAAACGGTTTTTATGGTTATATCATATGGACACAAATATATCCATAGTGAGGGGAGTGCAACTACGGGACTATAGTGGAATGATCCGTGAGTTAACGAATGTTGATTAGCTCCGTCTAAAGAGTTTAGCCAGCTAATCTCGGAACGTTGGAGCCCATGATCTATAGGTCCATTAGGTTCCCCTACTAGCTCATATGGAATAAACTTACAACAGTATGATAGAATAATTCAAATTGTTCGAATTAGGTGAAAAGAGAGAAACCGACAAGTATATGTGATATACTGGTTCGGTTTTTTAGTTTAGAGAACTTTAATATTTAAATGTGATTTAAATATCAAGAATATGAATATGTTCATATTTGGAAGCTCGGAAATGATGGAAATGGTCAAACTTTGACTGACCTTATATTGAAATGTGATTTGAATTTCGAGAAAATGAATGCGGATTCATGCTAGAGAAGTCAAAATTAGTCAACACGGAAAAAATTATAAAAAGTCAAAATGTTGACTTTTTGGTCAAAGTTTGACTTTGACAAAATGACTATTTTGCCTTTTGACTAAAGTTAGTGGGAAAATCCAAACTTTTGTTGGATAATTCCACTAACAAAATAGTGGGCTAGGTGTTGACTTATAGTGGAGACATTAAGCCCACTTAGATAGTGGATTCTAGGTATTGGGTTTTTATGGATTTGTTTCATGCAAATGTTGCATGGTTTTTTCTATAAATTGGGCTTTTGAATTTGTATTAAAAACTTTTGCCATTTTGCCAAAAAAATTTTGTAAATTTGGGCTGGAAAAATCACATTTTTTGGAGAAAATTTTAAAACCCAAACCTAATCCAAAATTCCATTTCTTTTTCCCAACTCTTTCTCTCTCTTGGGTTTTTCATCTACCAGGTCCCACAATCCGGTTCTGAGTCCAGAGGATAGTAGGTCAGCTCTAGTAGTGGTCTGAAAGAGTTCGGGTCAAGATTAGCAAGGAAAATCGTTTCGGGAGCTTCAAAGGTAATTTTTTAATTACTGTTTTTTCCTTCAATTGCATGCTAATTTCTTTTTAATTAAAAGCAAGTAAAGTGTAATTAGGTTATTTTTCCGCTGCATATATCTCATGTTCCATCACACACTGCAACCTTCACTTCTTCACAAATGACTAAAAAACAGAACGAATACAGACTCGATTACGAGATTAATGGCCAAAAATGCAGTGGCCCTTACGAATTAACTTTTGTAAAAGTAAACAGAAAGCCAAAACAGAGAAATCTATCCTGTAAACATCCATCAATAGTCATCGACATAAATTTAACGGTTAAACGCAATACAGAAATTCAAAACCCTCCAAAATTGTAAACGATTTCAATACAAAAATTGAATTTGGAATTAGAACACAACCTTTCTTTAATACCAATTGAAGGAACTCATTTACTAGATCCATGAGCGAAAGCAGATCGTTCAAATTCCATTTTGATTAAAAACAAACATTTATAGTAAAACAAACAGATTATGCATCTTAATAAAAATTACAACATGCTTTTAAACTAGAAATTGAGTTAAGAGATTATACCTTTGAAGAACACTTTTTTCACATAAATCCCTCGAACAGTCACGAACTCCTCGAACAGCAACAAAACTCAAACCAAAAGGTGAAGACACTACCACTTGGTATCCTTAGTATTCTCAGAGTAAGAACCCAGAAGTGGTGGGCTCTGACTATTTTGGTTAGGAGGAAGTTTTGAATTTGGAGGAGGAAGACGATTGAAGAAAAGCACACTATCGTATAGAGAGATCTTCAATCGTATAGACCAGAAAAGAGCATCGTATATCCTTTGTATGTTTTACGTGTAAACTCTCACTATTCGTGTAGATTAGTTATGAAATAATTAAAATCATATTTTATTTATTCTACTTTTCTATAAAAACCTACTAACCTCCCACTAAGGTGGTCAGAGAGAAAAAGGGATTAATTATCGAAATAATTAATAATATAAATAAATATGATAATCAACTTATCATATTATATTTATAACTTAAAGTTTTAATATTGCATCATATACAATATAAACTATAGTTCTCTTTCTCTATTTTATGGCATTTAATATAAATCATATTCTTATTAATTTTAACAACTATTTAAATCTCATTCAAATATTTATTTCCTCTAATTAAACTATAATGTTTGAAATACATTATGTCAATTATTGTTAGATTGGTACCAGCACGAAGCGGAAGACATCAGGATCCATAAGCACTCTAATTGATTAATTTTTGGCAGAAAAGAATCATGTTTAAATAGAGTTTAATGGGTTTCAAGAACATACCTTGGCCGAACCGTTGAAATCTTGATTTTTAGCTGCAAATTCCTCCAAATATTTGTGTAGACCACAACAAGATCTTCCCCACTATTCTCTTGGTGCTCTAGCTAGAGTTGTGGGACTCAAAATAAGCTGGAATCAAAGGGAATTTGGAGAAAGCTCACTGAACCAACCCATTGAAGAACACCTTCTTCTTTATGAATTTTCAGCTAAAATTCTATCAGTTCATCTCCTTCACTGCATTCCAATCTCTTCAATATATTAAAGACTATCATGCAAAGAGATTTGTTGCATGGGATTCAGCTTATGCTTGGAGTAAATCAAGGAAGAGCTCGGTTTCATTGTGAGCAAGTGTTGACTCAGGAGGTATGTATGATATTAAATGCTCAAAATGATGCGATACTACAATTATTTATGTGTCAATTAGGATTATTCATGTAGTATGCTTTGCGTTGTCACAAGTTTCCTTATGATAGAGCCAAGTGTAATTCCACCGCAAGTTTCTCAGTATGACCCGAGGTTGAACACGGGGAACTAGTTTTCGGTTATTGCAGTATGTTCATGGTATATGCGACCAGGTTTTCAATTCTTTATAAAGGGGTTTGTACAAGTATGTAAATTGCGATAAAATAAAGGAAAGCAGTAAAGATGCGATAAAACATAAAAATACAATAAACCTAAGCTAGATTTTACAAGATACAGACTTCCTGTACAAGATTCTAGGATTAAGGCTGGCTGTGAAGGTTGTGCAAAGATGTGGGATATGGCGACAGTCTTATGAACATAATAGAAAGAGAAAGATAAGTATTATAAACAACGCAAGTTCTTAGTTGAATTGAAGGTAAAAATACTGTTCCGTTCTTCTCTTGACATACTACTCTCAGTGATCGGCCATGTTCCCCACATGTCTGTGGTGAAACAGAGTCTAACGTAATGAACGCAAGGTTGCTTCCATGTCTAGAAGTACTACTCGCTTTAGTTAACGCACTCTTCTGACTCTCTCTCGATAGATCAGAATAACATCTTCACTTCTGATCTCACAGGTGAAGATGCCGTCTAGCATGCTTTAGCAAAATGTATTTTATAAATTTAATACAGATTACGTTCTTGGTGATTCATATTGCTCATCAGGAGATTAAGAAAACATCATGAAGAAAGTGACTAACGGGTGAATGGAAATAGATAGAAAATGGTAGATGGAATCTATCGAAACATTTAATATTTCTACTAAGTGTTTGATACATGATTTTTGAATGAAGAGGTAAAAAAAAATATGGAATACAATGAAAGAGAGATAGAACAGATACAAACAAGTGCCAACGTCTTGGCACAGATTCGATGGAGATCTGCTTTTCGGATCGGATGGTTTCGATGGCAGGAAGAGCTTCCCTCTCAGGCTTGCTTCACCGGTAACAGAAATCTCTACACAGAGCTTCGATCGGGTGTATGGAAGGTCGGATCTGAGATTCACCTTTCGGCCTTATCTCATTCTCTTCCCGGATTTCTTCTCTTCAGCACTTAGCTCAAACTTTTCTCTCTGAAATAAATGGGGTATTTATAGGAGTAGATCCTTGACTCCGACCTTGTGGTCCCCACTTGATGGTTATGTTAATTCTGCAGATGGAAGGATATTATTCCTTTTGTTATGCAATCAGACCATCAATTATGCACAACCGTTAGTTGTACACGTGTCGTAATCCTCCGCTCTCGCGTTGCTCAGTTGCATCTTTCGATCATAGATTCGCATGCGGTGTTTGTTTTTATTACCGCATGCGGTCGAAGCATAGCTCTGGACCGACTGTCACCTTGCGCCATCACTTCGGTAATCGTCACTTCATGGTTGATCGACGGCGCAATTGCGACATAGATGCGTTAATTAGTTTCTCATGAACCTTGAGTGTAAACGGTGACTTGGTCTCCTGCAAAACAAAGTAAAGTTTGGCTTGTCTTCCATCTTTTTGCCGTTAGTGGGTGTAATCGCAAACATTTTAATTAACTTTTGGCCGCAATATCTAGATAAGGTGGCATAAATAACTTGTATTTTTACAAGTTATCAACAAGTTGAAGATGAAAATGGAAAAAGCCATTTTCCCCTTTTTTGTGTAATTTCTATTTCCAAAATCCATTTTGATTTTAAAATCAAATTTTATTTCTAAAATCAAAATTTACTAATTTTACAACTTAATTTCATAAATTAATTTTCTAATAAAATTAATAATTAATTATTTAAACAATTTAAATCATTCTAATTAATTTAATATCCAATATTAAATTAATTTTTACACAAATTCATATTCATATATTTAAATAATATTAAATATATTTTCTCTAATTTTATTTGATTCTATTTTGAACGTTTCAAATTAACTTATCACGCTACTCTAGAGCTAATCCATTTTCGAGTTAGTAGGAGGACCTCATGGACCTACAGATCATGGGCTCCAGCAATCCGTGATTAATCAGCTAAACTCATTAGACCGATCTAACCCACATTCGTTAACTAATGGGTCACTCCACTAAAGTCCATAGTTGAACTCCCCTCACTGTAGATATATTATGTCCACTTGATATAACCATGATTAGTAAGTTAAGCCTTCACAAGTTGTTCATAATAACAGCTGAGTCAAATCTCTGTTTTACCCCCGAAATTACCTCTTGTTCCTTAAGTCTCCACTGATCCCCTAATGAACAATTGTTTTGTGATCCGATTAACAAAACAAATCCCTCTCATGCCAAATGAGAGGGCGGGATCCACTGTTCAAGCCCAAAATCAGCACTTAAGGGAACAACCTCTCTACTATCCCTAAAAGTGGGTAGGAGTGAATTCCATCTTGCACCCTATGTCTCTAGTTATCTATATGGTCTTACCCCTAAAATGGGAGTCTTATTAAGCCGGCGCTGTTGAGCCAACCCTCACCTGTACAAATCTAAGGGTAATCCCGAAGAAACAAGAGTTCATAATTAGCTCAATATTAAGGTCAAGTTATATAGGTCATCGCTTTGAAATAGTTAGTCTTAAACAGTAAACAGCATTAGAAAGTAAGTGATTCATTTCATGGTCCGATCTTGTACAAACCCTTTTGCACAAGGACACCCGCACTCTTGATGTCAAACATGAACAAATTAGGATCACTTTGTTTGTAGCACTTTACAACTCATTATAACAATTACAGAGCATACCGCATCAAATAGTGTTATCAGAATAAGATACCAACCTTATCGATATACTATAGATCATTTTCAGTATTTACTCGAACCCGATCCACCTTTAGGTTTATTGGATTTCTATTCAAGCAATAGATTTATTCAATAACACCTTTATTGAATTTCCATAATAAGTTCAATTGTTTATATACCACGAGTTTGAATCAATTTAATTATATAATTTGAACAATTCCCTCTTAATTTCAACAATTTAATCATATATAATTAAATTCCCTCTTATTAATTTGAACAATTCAGATTAACCAAAAAACTTGTTTAGTGGAGAATGATGATTCTGCCTGGATAATTGATTCTGGCGCAACTAATCTCGTTTGTTATTCTTTTCAGGGATTAGATCCTAGTGGCAGCTGAAGGCTGGTGAGATGACGATGCAAGTAGGCACTCCAGTTAGCTTTACAGAATTGGTTTCTAGTTTTGAATGATGTATATAATCTTCCCGAACTTAAGCGGAACTTCATTTCTATAAAATGTTTGCTACAATGTAAATACATTGTTAGTTTTAATTTGGATAAAGTGTTTATTCATAAAGATGGTGTTACTATTTGTACATCAAATCTAGAAAGTAATTTTTATGTGCTAAGGCCGTTAGCCATTAATTCCCTACATAACATAGAATTGTTTAAAACTACCATAACTCAAAAAAAACATCGACGTATTTCTCCAAAAGAAAATGCCCATCTTTGGTATCTATGTTTAGAGCACATCAATCTCAATAGGATTGAGAGATTGGTGAAGAATGCACTTCTAAGTGAGTTAGAAGAAAATTCTTTACTAGTGTACGGATCTTGCCTTGAGGGTAAGATGACTAAACGACCTTCTATTGGAAAAGGTTATAGAACCAAGGAGCCTCTTGAGTTAGTACATTCTGACCTTTGTGGTCCTATGAATGTACGAGCCCGTGGTGGCTATGAGTATTTTATCAGTTTTATTGATGATTACTCCAGGTACAGGTATGTTTATCTTATACAATGGAAGTCTGAATCCTTTGTAAAGTTTAAAGAGTTCAAGCCTGAATTTGAAAACGCATTGGATAGACGGATTGAAACACTTCGATCAGATCGAGGTGGAGAGTTTTTAGACTCTGGATTCCAGGACTATTTGATAGAACATGGAATCGTTTCCCAACTCTCAGCACTGGGTACACCTCAGTAAAATGGTGTAGTGGAGAGGAGAAATAGAACCTTGCTGGACATGGTTCGCTCGATTATGAGTTACGCTTCATTACTGGACTCGTTTTAGGGTTTTGTAGTAAAGACTGCAACACATATACTCAACTGTGTTACCTCCAAAAGTGTTGCGAGAACATCTCTGGAGTTGTGGAACGGGCGTAAAGCTAGTTTATGTCATTACCGCATTTGGGCTTGCCCTGCACACGTGCTTGAGGCTAATCCCAAGGAGTTGGACCCACGGTCGAGGTTATGCCTCTTTGTAGCCTACCCCAAAGGTATACGAGGGGGTTATTTTTATGATTCGACGAAAAATAGGGTGTTTGTTTCAACAAACGCTACTTTCCTAAAGAAGGATCATATGAGGGAGCACAGTCCACGAAGTAAAGTCGTGTTACGTGAGCTTTCAAATGAAACTACTGGAACTTCAACAAGAATTGTTAAAGAGCCTATTACATCAGCAAAAGTTGTTGATGGGAGTTCATCTTGTTGGTCAGTTCCACTGCAAGAGTTGAAGGAACCTCAACGTAGTGGGAGGGTTGCGAACCCACCCATTTGCTATCTGGGTTTCACGAAAATCTTGGCTATGGTAGCAGATGGCGACGTTGAGGATCCATTGTCTTATTAGAAGGAAATGGAGGATGTTGACCGGGATGAATGGGTCAAAGACATGGATCTCAAAATGAAGTCGATGTACTTTAACTCAGTATGGGATCTTGTAGATCAACTTGATGGGATAAGACCTATAGATTGTAAATGGATCTACAAGCATAAACAGGGTGCTGATGGGAAGGTACAGACGTTCAAGGCTCGACTTGTGGCAAAAATTTATACCCAGGTAGAGGGAGTCGACTATGAGGAGACTTTTTCGCTGTTTCCATGCTAAAGTCGATCCGCATTCTCCTATCCATTGTAGCTTATTATAACTGTGAGATCTGAAAAATGGACGTCAAAACGACCTTTTTGATTGGCAATCATGAGGAGACCAATTATATGGTGCAACCTGAGGGATTCATAGCCCAAGGTCAAGAGCAAAAGGTTTGCAAGCTTTATCGGTCCATTTATGGGCTGAAACAGACATCTCGATCTTGGAATATATGGTTTGATACTAAGATCAAATCATATAGCTTGGACCAAAACGTTGATGAATCTTGTATCTACAAGAAGATCATCAATGCTTTAGTAGTCTTCTGAGTGTTGTATATAGACAATATACTACTCATTGGGAATGATGTAGGTCTACTAACTGCAGTTAAGAATTGGCTAGCAACCGAATTCCAAATGAAAGATTTGGGAGACGCTCAATTTTTTTTAGGTATACAGATCTTTCGGGATCATAAGAACAAAGTGCTAGCACTGTTTCAGACGTGGTATAGTGACAAGATGTTGCTCAAGTACTCGATGGAGGACACCAAGAGGGCCTACTACTGTTCAAGCATGGAGTCACTTTGTTTAAGAACATGTATCCTAAGACGCCTCAAGGGATTGAGAAGATGATACGAGTCCCATATGCATCTGCGATTGGCAGTTTAATGTACGCGATGCTCTATACTCGTCCAGACATCTGCTACATTGTGGGCATAGTCAGTAGGTAACAGTCTAACCTAAGCCAGAGTCACTGGACTGCAGTGAAGAACATTCTCAAGTATCTTCGGAGAACGAGGGGCTACATGCTTGTGTATGGATCTAGGGATTTAATCCTTACTAGATACACGGATTCTGACTTTCAGAATGATAAGGACTCTCGCAAGTCCACATCAAGGTCAGTCTTTACTCTTAACAGAAGGGCTATAGTGTAGCGAAGCACTAAGCAGGGGTGCATCGCCGACTCCACTATAGAGGCAGAGTACATAGCAACTCGTGAAGCTACTAAAGAAACCGTCTGGCTTAGGAAGTTCTTGATAGAACTGGAATTTGTTCCAGATATGTCTTGGCCTATTACCCTTTATTGTGATAATAATGGGGAAGTGGCGCACTCCAAGGAATCGAGTAGTCACTGGCGCGACAAACACATAGAGCAGAAGTATCATCTGATTCGCGAGATAGTGCATTGATAGGACGTGATCGTCACAAAGATTGCTTTGGAGCACAATGTTGCTAACTCGTTTACGAAGGCTTTCACAGCTACTGTTCGAATTGGTTTCCTAATTTTCCTGGAGTCTCATTGTTTTGTAAAGATATAGATTGTTTAATGAATAAAATAAGTGTTATTTAATTCAGACATTTATTCATATCCAATAAACAAAGCTCCTTGGTTATCTTATGTGAACTTAAGTATGTATATGTGATATACAAGTGGATCATGCTTTAAATGATAACCTAAATAGGTCTGTAGTATAAGTGTTAAGGTGGTATACCTGATCCTAGTGACACTACGGATGAGGCCCACTTTGTAAAAGTTTGCAAGTGTTGTAAACTACTACAGATAGTAGATCCTAACCATTCATGTGGAGACATGCGAGCGGGGGTGTCTTATACAAAGAGTTTGTAGAAGACCTGGACCATAAGATGATTAGACTCTGTATATGACGCCATTGATACTAGATACTTACATCTCACCTAAACAACCATAGTTTACACAACCTCAATCCTGAGTGCTTTTTGGAACTCTTGCCTTTGAGGGTAGTCCTTTGATTAGTATGGGTGAGAGTGGCCAGATTGCCAACTCAACATGCCTACCTTTTTGGGGACTTGTCTGATCTGGCAGCTGGAAACTCAATCCACAAGATGTAATTCACATCTTTCCCGAGGCAGGGATAAGTAGAGAGATTGTTCCCTTAAGAACTGATTCCGGGGCTTGAACATAATGGCCATAACTTCTCTTTGGAAGAGAAGATTCAATCATAGTAGGACTATGACTTAAGTTCATTAGAGGGATCAGTGGTAGTTAAGAAGTTAGAAGTAACTATAGGGGCATAATGATTATTGGCCCAGCTGTACTTACGAGAGATCTGTGAAGGGTTGCACACTTCTTAATGGTTAAGATGGACACATAATATATTTGTGGTAAGAAGAGTTCAGCTGTCGGACTTTAGTGGAGTGTCTGGCAGTTAACGGATGGCGGATCCCGTGACTAAAGAGTTTAGTCAGTTATTCACGTACCGTTGGAGCTTCAAGCTACAGGTCCATGAGATCCTCTTGGTAGCTGAATGGATTCAGTTGAGAATTAGTTCTTGGTGTTGATTTGAAATGTTCAAATTGACAAGAGGTATTTTGATTATATGTGATATAATTGGTATGATGTATGAGATATATCTAGTGGAGGATTGATGTAAATGAGATTTACATTATGTACCATGGAATAGAAAAAGAACTATGGTTTATATGTTTCATGAGATGAAATATTAAAACTATAGGTTATAAATATAATATGATAAGTTGGTTATCATTTATATTTATAATAATATTAATTATTGGATAATTAATTCTTTTTCTTTAATAACCAATTGAGTGAGTGGCTATTGGTGATTCATGGTAACCGTGAGTTAAAAGAAAAATTGTTTTCCTAATTTTAGTAAGTTTCTACAAAAGATTATTTTGAGATTTCTCTCGCAAAAAGAAAACTCACGGTAGTTGTCAAGTAAGTATAGATTTACTAAGCAACAACTTGGTCAAGCTAAACGATCGTGCAGTATTTACTAAGCGACAACGTGCCCAAAGTAAATGATCGTGTAGTGTTTGTAGGCTACATACACAGAGCTAAACGGTCGCTTAGCTTTAGCTAAACGATTGGACATCGACCTATGCGATAGGTTTCTGACATCTCCCGCTTGCCCAATTGTGTACACGATTTTTTTGTCCTCCTTCGTCCTCCTCAAACCAAGTCCGAACAGAGCTCACCCTCTGGATTCTCACATCGAGAATACCAAGTTAACCTTTTTGATGGTGTCATAATTAACTCGACACTGTCGAGGTTCTGTGGAGGTCGTTCGCATTCTTACTGGAGTGTTTGTGACCGAGGCGATCCTGAGGAAGAGCGCGAAGTCTTCGTGCAGTGTTGCGATCATGTTGTTCGAGAATTCAAATTTGCTGTGTTCGAGCGTTCGTCAGCAAGGAGCGTGGAGACGAGTCGACAAATGTAATTTCTATATTTATTGTATAACCGCATGTTTCTGTACAACTGTAATTTGTAATGTTCATTTATGATTGTAATTTGGAATGATCTATATTTTGCTGCTCATGAAAATCTCGAGTTCGATTTCCTTCAGCTACAGTATTTGAGAGTCACATACAAAGCATGGGTCTACAGGATCACTCACAGCTGAACTAGGGCAAATGAGAGATTTTCTTGTACTGGGCTTTTATGCCCTAGTTTATTGTTTTGTACTAGTTTTATGTACACCTTACTCGCTTTAGGTCAAATGGGAGATTGTTGGGGTTGATGCCCTAAAGTCTCGTGTCCTGTAGTTTATAATCTGTTTGTATGAACGCTTGTGTTATATAATATATGATATTTACTTCACATCTTGTTTTGCTCAGTTGTATGTTTTATTTGATTTACTACAAACCAATAAATATAAAATCCCTGGTTATCTATATGTAACTTAAGTATGTATGTGGTGATGTACAATTAGATCATGTCTTGAGTGATAACCAAAATGGTATGTAGTATATGGATAGAGGAGGGAAACCTTATCCTGGTAATGCTACGGATGCGGCTCGCTTTGTGGAATGGTCACAAGTGTTGTGATTTATCACAGATGGTCTGATCCTGAACATTTGTGTATGGGACATGCAAGCGTGGGCGTCCTATACAAAGAGTTTGTATAAGATCTGACCACGAAGTATTAACGTCTCGTTACATAACACCATTCATAACAGAGACTTCACTTCACTAGGATGACCAGAGGTAATATGACCTCAATCCTGAGTGAGTTGAGAACTCCTGCCATTGAGGGTGGCCCTTTGATTTGTATAGGTGTGAGTGGCCAGGTCGTCATTCAAACCTACCATTTTGGGGATTTGTCTGATTTGGGAGCTGGGAACTAAACTACACAAGAAGAAATTCACTCTTTCCCTAACGTAGGGTTAACTAGATAGATAGCTGATAACTTGTAGAAATACAAGTTATTTATACTGTTTTATTTAGATATTGCAGCTAAAAGAAAGAAAAGTTATGTCGAAAGTAAAGAAATTGGCTAAGAAATTCGAGAATTATAAATTATCGTCAATACACCCAATAACACCTTTGCAATGGTAGAATAGAATGTTTCAAGTCTGTTTAGCAGGAAATCAAGTCACTACATGCGTTCATGGCTCAAAGATAAAATGAACAACGCATCTACGTTGCATTGCCCCCGTCGATCAATAATGAAGAGACGATCAATGCAATGACGGTGCATGCGACAATCGATCAAGAGCTTGCGATCAATGAAATTTCAACCGCATGAGGTAATAAAAAATAGCTTCTGCAGAGGATTCAAATGCGTGTACAGCTTTTAGTTGTGCATTTCTGATGGGATTGATTTCGTAAAGAAGAAATATTCACTCCACCATTTCAGGAACTGTCTTAACAATGAAGTGCGGACCACAATGCAAAGAGTCAAAGCTTAACCTATAAATAGCTTTTGCAATTCCATTGAAAAAATATACTCGATACAGAAGACTTGAATACTGATATGAGAGAGAGACTAGTTGAGCGCCTGATCAGAGTAAATCCGGGATAATCAAGAGCCAAGGTCGAGAGGTGATTCTCCGGGCAAAGAATTCTTTCAATCTCCGCCGTTGAAGCTCTGTACGAAGGTCACTTCTACCAGAAGAGCAAGCCTGAGAGGGAAGCTCTCCTCTTCATCCATTCAACACGTCGGCAAGCAAAACTTTCGTTCAGATCTGTGTCAAGACGTTGATACTCTTTTGTATTTGTATCTATCTCTTTTTCATCACTTGCACTCATCTTCTTTACTCTATCATTCACACCATGTATTAGACGCTTAATCTTAGTATTAATTGTTATGATCATTTCCATTATAATCTTTCTGTCTATTTTCGTTCATCCATGATTCACTTTCTCCATGATGTTTTCTTAATTCCCTGGGTAATTAGTAAGAATTAAGCAAGTAAATTAATCTGTGTTAAGGAAATAATCGTGTTTAGCTAAAGCATGCTAGATGACATCTTCACTTGAGAGAGCTGAAGAGAAGATGTTATTCCGCCTATCGAGAGAGGGTTGGAATAATGCGTTAACTAAATCGAGAAGTACTTCCAGAGATGGAAGCAACCTTACATTCATCACGTTCATCCCTGTTTCACCATAGAGATATAGGAACGCGGCCGATCACCGAGAGGTGTACGCCAAGGGAAAGCAGAACCTTAGTTATATCTTTAACGCAATTAACAAACTTGCGACGATTTTACTAGTTATCCTTTCTATCTCTGATTCATCCATAAAGACTTGCCATTGCATACCATGATCCTTTGTATATCTTCACAATCAGTCTCAGCATCATGTATAATGAATCTTGTATCTTGTATCATATTAGTTTAGGACTTTACTTTTATCGCACTTTTATTTTATCAACGTAATTTATGTTTATCGTAATTTAAATTCATGTACAAACCAAATCTTTTATTAATTGTAAAACCGGTCGCATATATCATAACAGTAACGCATTAACGAAAAAAATCCCTGTGTTCGACCTCGGATTACTCTGAGAAACTTGCGTTGGAATTATACTTGGTTTCAGCGCAAGGAAACTTGTGACACGCATTACTCTAACGCATACTATAAGCACATCGTTAACAACGCATATTTAGAAGTAGTATTGGATAAAGACTAAAGATATAAAAATAGCATTACAAGTTTATTGCAACATGAGCTTGTAGGACATTATCATGCATGCACAACACGGAATCCATTTTCAGCGTACTAGTAGCTCCCTAAAGGGCTGATTCCAGGGCTTGAACAACGTGGTGCCACACACCTTCTCTTTTCTCGAGAGGTGTTCACACATAGTTGGATTATGTTGTATTGTTCATTAGAGGAATCAGTGGTACTTAAGAAGTGAGATGTAACTACAGGGGAAAAATGATAAATTGGCCCAACAGTACTTACGAGCATCTATGAAGGTTCATCATACTCATGATTGGTTATATGAAGAGTTCAATTGTTGGTCTTTAGTAGAATGCTTGACTGTTAACCGATGGTGGATCTCGTGGCTAAAGAGTTTAGTCATCTATTCACGTACCGTTTGAGCTTCGAGTCACAGGTCCCTTAGGTCCCCTGGGTAGCTTGGATAAAGTCGAGAATCAATGTTTGGGTCAATTTGAAATGTTCAAATTGACAAGAGGGAGTTCGATTATATATAATATAACTGAACTAGTTAATTATACATGATATAATTGGCTAAATGTATGAGATACAATATTCTGGAGGAAATAAGATATAAATATGATTTATATTATGTGGAGGAGAAATTACTATAGTAAATATGGGATTTCAAACTATAGGGTAAGAATATAATATGATTATATTCATTTATTATTAAATTGGTTAATTATGAGATAATTGGCCGTATCATTCTCCTCAATCGTGTGTTGGTGGGAGTAGCGCATTCGGTTATGGTAACCGACGAATAAAAAAGAAAATTGGTTTTCATTTTGCAAGAGTTCGAAAATTCGCAATCAGTATGAAAATGTAAACGATCGCCTAGCTTGAAAGCCTATATGATATTGTATCATCATCTAAACGATCGCACACCATCGTCTATACGATCGCACGACTTTCTCTAAACAATCGATTAGCTTTCCTAAACTATCGCATAGTGTGCCGCTTTTCTAAACGATCGTATACATTTTACTAGGCGATCGCTTAGTAAAACCTACATGATCGTGTAGCTTTGTTTAAATGATAAGCATCCCTACTATACGATAGCTGTCTTCATCTCTCCTACTTGCTTATAGTCTACACGATCAGCTTTTACTCCTACCTCTACCAAATTCACCAAAGACCACACATTGGATTTTCACTTTGAGAATACCAAGGGCTCCAACTGGTGGTGTCGTCCCTGCTGCTTTCTTGTTCATGCTTGTTCGTGTTGCTATAATTCGTGTAGACGATCGTGCTGTCGCAGCCGACTGTTTTGTTGGGCGATAAAGTTCGTGTAGAGGTTCTTCCGCTACTTGGAGTTTGACGTTTGAAGAGAGTCTTCAATTGGTATGAGAACTCTTTCCCTTGTGTTTTATCCATCTTAGCATGCCGTTAATTAGTGTTAATTTGCATAACTATCTATTAGAATGTATATGTTGTATTTCGGTCACGATGAAATCGGAAAGATCCAAACGCGCTCATGGATACTATTCATTAAGAGATCCTTTAGTAATATCAGGAGTAAAACAGGATTTGGCCCATCCGATATTACGAACATCCTGTGAAGGGTCAACTTACTTATTATGGTTAAATCAAGTGGACAAGAATATATCTACAGTGAAGAGAATGCAAGTACTGAGCTATAATTGTGTGTCTCAGTAGTTAACGAATATTGATTTATTCGGTCTAAAGAGTTTAGCCAACTAATATCAAATCGTTGGAGCTCATCATCTGTACGTCCATAAGGTCCCTCTACTAGCTCATAAAACCTGACACCTTGGATTAACGAATTGAGTGGTTTTGAAATGTTCAAAATCAAAATTACGGTTTCAATTTGAAATGTTGAAATTTTCATTTAGGATTTGAATTTGAAATGTTCAAATTCAATTTAGGGTTTGGATATCTATATTTGATATGATTAATGTTTAATTACATAATTGGAGTGTTTAAAATATTTAAACATTGCATCAAATATTGATTAGTTGGAATGGGATTCATATAGGTATTTAATTAATTTAATATTTGATATTAAATTATTATTTATTTAATTAATTAAATTTATTTA